>NW_016827924.1:64224-67849 GCF_001698545.2 Rhinopithecus bieti
GTGTCCCTGGGCTGAAATAAAAAAAGGGTCTCAGCCTTGAATGATATTGAGTCTTTGGAATGTATTTAGACTGCCTTTTTGGTAAGTTGCTTTCTCTCATTTTGTAAATGTGCCATGTGCATTCAAAAAGAATATGTAATCTGTTGGTTGAGTGTCAGATTCTATTTATATCTGCTAGTTAAAGTTTATTAATTGTGTGGTGCAAATCTTCAATAGCTTTATTTTTTGTCTCCTTTATTCATCAGTTTTCAGAGGCAGGAATCTTAACATCTCCACCTACACTTCCTGGTTTATCTATTTTATTCTCTAGTTCTGTCCCATTGTTGTTTTAAATACTTGAGGTTTTGTTGATAATTGTATAGAATGCAAATTCTTATGAAGATAAGTATTTCTGTCTGTTTTGGTCTCTGCTATCTCCTTCAAACCTAGAGCAATGCCTAGAATATTATAGGCATTCACTATATTTCACTGGCCGGGTGCAGTGGCTCACGCCTGTAATCCCAGCACTTTTGGAGGCTGAGGCAGGCGAATCACTTGAGCTCAAAAGTTGGAGACCAGCCTGGGCAACATGGCAAAACCCCATCTCTACAAAAAATACAACAAAAAGAAATTAGCTGGGTGTGGTGGTACATGCCTGTAGTCCCAGCTCCTCAGGAGGCTGAGGTGGGAGAATGGCTTGAGCCTAGGAGGCATAGGTTGCAGTGAGCTGAGATGGCGCCACTGCACTCCAACCTGGGTGACAGAGCGAGTCTCTGTCTCAAATATATCTACATGAATAAATGTGCTTTCATAATTGTTATATATTCTAGAACTATTATTCCTTGTCTCCGTATGTACCGTTCCCCTTTGTCCTTTATGATAGCTGTAGTTTTGAATGCTGTTTTGCCTGATATTAAAATTGCTGCCCCAGCTTTATTTAATTCATTTTTCCTGACACATCTTTCTCCGTTCATTTACTTTCAGCTATTCCGTATTCCTTAGTTTTAAGAATACGAAATAGATCAAGGACATGGTGGCTCATGCCTGTAATTCCAGCAATTTTGAGAGGCCTAGGTAGGAGGATTGCTTGAGCCCAGGAGTTTGAGATCAGTATAGACAACGTAGCAAGACCCCATCTCTACAAAAAAAATATTAGCCAGGTGTGTTGGTGTGTGCCTGTAGACACAGTTACTTGGGAGGCTGAGGTAGGAGGACCACTTGAGCCTGGGAGGTACAGTGAGCCTTTGAGGGTACAGTGAGCCTTGATTGCACCATTGCACTCCAGCTTGCCCAACAGAGCAAGACCCTGTCTCAAAATAATAATAATAATAATATAAAATAGCTGAAAGTAGACAATAGCAGTCTGGGTCCTGATCGGTGAGTTTGGCTCACTTATATTTGTTGTAACTACCATTAGGAATTCATTTTGCCATCTTATTTCCCATTTTCTACTAACTGTAATTTCTTCTTGTTTTCCTTTTTTTGGACTATTGACAATATCAAACGTTTCTCTGCTAGTTTATAAGCTACACATTCTAAGTTTATTCTTCTGGTGATTACCTGTACCATCAATCAATTTGTTAAACTTACCAATACCTATACTGTGGCAGCTTATATTTTCCAAAGATGGTCCCAACAATATCCCCCGTGTCAATACTATTCTGTCCCACAATTGTATTCTACAATGGCATCTTGACACTCCTCCCATCTAGACAGAGTTAGGGGTGGAGGGTCTATATCCTCTGCCTTAACTCTGGGCAGGCTTGTGATCTGAGTGTAACTTGAATGCATTGTAAGTGACACTCAATTACTTCTAAGGCTAGGTCCAAAAAGGCGACGCAACTTCTACCTTGCTTGTTGGATCATTGATGCTGGAGCCCTGAACCACCGTTTTTAAAATCCAACTATCCTGAGGCTGCCATGCTATAAATAGCCCAAATAGCCCACATAGAGAGGTCACCTGGAGAGGCCCTGAGACCATGTGAAGAGAGAAAAATGCCCAGCCAGCCCTCAGTTGCTACAGCCCCTGTTGTTTCAGCTCAACAACAACAGGGGCTGTAGCAACGGGGGGCTGGATGGGCATCTCAATGTGCTTCTCCCACATTGCTTCAGCCATAGTCTAATTGTAACCACATGAGAGACTCCAAACCAGAACCACTCAGCTAAGCCCTTCCAGAATTCCTGACCCACAGAAATCACGAGAGATAATAAAATGATTGTGGTTATTTTAAGCCACTAAATTTTAGAGTAATGTTTATATGGACGTAACAACTGAAATAGATACATTTGCCTTAGAACAAGAAAAGTACTATATAGCATGCTCTAGCATCCTTCTCGTTTCTACCCACACTGCTACTGTGTTGATGTCCCTAGAATTTTGCTGTAGATTGATATGAATGTACTTGGTAGAACGGTGTCTGTTAACTTTTTGTTTATTTATCTTTTAGCAACAGGGTCTTACTCTATCACCCAGGCTGGAGTGCAGTGGCAAGATTATACCTTACTGCAGCCTCAAAGTCCTGAGCTCAAGCAATCCTCCCACCTCAGTCTCCTGAGTAGCTGGGACCACAGGCACAGGCCACCACACAAGGCTAGCTTTTTTGTTGTTTTGTTTTGTTTTGTTTTGCTGTTTGTAGAGACAAGGTCTCCCTATGTTGCCCAGGCTGATCTTGAACTCCTGAGCTCAAGCAATCCTCCTGCCTTGGTCTCCCAAAGTGCTGGGATTACAGGCATGAGCTCCTACTCCCAGCCCACTTTTACCTTTTTATAGAGCAATATACATAGTAAGTTATGAAATCTATCCTGCTGAGGATTCTGAATCTATGTATCATAAATTCTGAAAAATTCCTAGCTATTATGTCATTGAACGCTCCCACATTGTCTTTGTTCTTTCCCTCTGGAACTCCAATTAGTTATATATGAGAATTTTTTATTCTATTCTCCGTATCCTTTCACCTCCCTTATTTTTATTTCTCTGTGCTGCGTTCTGGGTAATTCTCTGACATTGCTCTCTGGTTCAATAATTTCTGTTTAACTTATATACCGAGATTTTTTATTTCAATGACTGTGTGTGTGTTTGTGTTTGTGTGTGTGTGTGTGTGTGTGCTTGTTTTGTTTTTGGGTTTTTTTTTTTTTTTTTGAGACAGAGTCTTGCTCTGCTGCCCAGGCTGAAGTGCAGTGGTGCAATCATATCTCATTGCAGCCTCAAGTTCTTGGGCTCAAGTGGTCCTCTTGCCTCAGCCTCCTAAGTAGCTAGGACTACAGACACACACTACCACACTCAGCTAATTTTTTTTTTTTTTTTTTTTTTTTTTTTTGTAGAGACAGTCTTGCTATGTTGCCCACACTTGTCTTAAACTTCTGTCTTCAAGCAATCTTCCCATCTCAGCCTCCCAATGCTCCAGGAATATAGGTGTAAGCCACCATGCCCAACCTCAATGACTATATTTTTTTATTTCTAGAAGTTCTATTTAGTTTCTTTTAAAAATATATATGCATGTTCATTTTCATAGTGTCTGTTTTTTCCTTTATGTTTTCATTATTTAAAAACATAGGCTTTTAATCATTTTAAACATGCTAATTTTGGGCCAGGCACAGTGGCTCATGCCTATAATCCCAACACTCTGGGAAGCCAAGGCGGGTGGAT
>NW_016827924.1:69030-99545 GCF_001698545.2 Rhinopithecus bieti
CGCCCACCCCTACCACAACCTCAAGTGGGCATGAAATGGTCTAAGGACCTAGAGTACTGAATCAATGTCTCTCCCCATTTGTCCCCACCCTAAAGCAGTCACATAATCATTCACAAGCTCACTGCCCTAGTTTTCAGTACCTTTTTCATTCACAGTCCCTGTCAATTTCCTGTGTGCTCATCTATTCATTCAAATAAATATTTGTTTATTTCTAGATAACTGAGGAAAATGGGTTTTCAGGTTATCTTGATCACAGTATTTCCAGAACTAGAAGCAAAAATGTATTTATATAAGCAAATATGAAATCCACCAGTTTCTGAGATTTCTGGCCGTGATACTGATATTCTTTACTTAAGTACCTCTGACAGATAAATATACTGGTTTACATTTGTGCACATATTTTTAAACATTGCAATCATAAGGGCTAGCCACTGCCCTAAGTTTCACTACATACAGTAGTAAAACTCCTGGCAGAATATTTGGCCTGCTGAATGGAATTGTTCCTTCATAATTAGGACTCTGTCTTAGTATATCTTCTGTTGGTCTCTATCTAAAAATACTCTTGCCTTTACATTTTAGTAGTACTATTGAGTCATTAACCAGAAAGGTAATGCTGAGTATGAGAAAAACATATAAGGGCTTTGGAATCAGGAAGATATGGCTCTGTTTTACTTCCCAGCTGGGTGTCCTTGGGCAATTAGTTCTATCTGAGCCTCAATTTCCCCATCTGTAAACTGAGGATGATGATACCTGTTTTAACTGTATATTAGTCAGGGTTCTCCAGAAAGACAGAACCAAAAGGATAGATAGATAGACAGATAGACATGTAGATAGATGAATAGATAGATAGATAGATAGATAGATAGATAGATAGATAGATAGATAATAGATAAGAAGATATCTATTAGGGGAATTGGCTCACACAATTATGGAGGAGAGGAAGCAAAATCCCATAATAGGCCATCTGCAAGCTGGAGAACCAGGGAGGCTTGTAACATGGCTCAGTCCAAGTCCAAAGGACTTCCCTAGTTCCCTCAGAACTAGGGAAGCTGATGGTATAACTCTCAGTCCAAGGCCTAAGGCCTGAATAGGGGAGGCCACTGGTGCAAGTCCTAGGGTCCAAAGGTCAGAGAGCCTGGAGTTCTGATGTCCAAGGGTAGGAGAAGAAGGGTGTTTCCAATTCCAGGAGAGAGACAGGGCAAATTCACCTTTCCTCTGCCTGTTTATTCCAAGTGGGCCCCCAGCTGATTAGATGGTGCCTGCCCATGTTGAGGGCAGATCTTCCCCACTCAGTTCACCATTCACATGCCCATCTCCTCCAGAAATACCCTCACAGAAACACTCAAAAATAATGCCTTACCAGCTTTGTAAGTATCTCTGAAATGAGTTAGGTTGACACTAAAAATTAACCATCACAAAAGGGTTGAGGTTAGAATTAGAAAGATAATGTCTATAAAGTACCCTTCACAAAATAGGTTCTTCAAGTATTATTTAGTCCACTTTTGAGTTCTTTTCTTTTAACTACATAAGTATGCCACTTTGGCATCATCCACAATGACTAAGAGGGTATTCCTTCAACTATGGGTTCCTTTATCTCACTGGTCACCACTTATTTCATTTTCTTAACATTAACAAAATTCCCCTTTTTATATGTTTTTGGTCATTTAAGGAGCAGTCACGTTAACTTGAACTGCCTTAACAAAACCTCTATACCCAATAAATGTGCCTTGTTTCAGCCATAAAGTTGATCATGGCTTTATCTGCATGTTTGTTGCTGGGATGATATAAGTAGGAAAGGCAAGGTCAGATGTAAGTATCTAGTTGGAATATACCTGATCCAGAGGCTGTCAGAGCTGAAAGGGATCTTAGAAATCTCCAAAATGAGGAGTCTAAGGGACAGTGAAGAAAGCTGAACTTCCCAGGGTCACCCAACCACTGAGCAACAGAGCTGAGAACAAAAGTCAGACTTTCTGATGCCAGGACCAGGGCTCTAACTGGAGTCATTTTCATGACCAAACAACAGAATTTGCAACTAACCTTTCAGTTGGATCATTTTGTCATCTGGAAGCAAGCCAGATCATCACTGTTAATAATTCCCTTTCCACTTTGTTTCTGTGGCTCTGTAAACCTATCAATTGTAGTTTTCCAGGGAGCCTTACGACTCAGCGTACACAGTAGAGTTGAATAACTGTGTGCTCAATGAAATAATGAAGAACTATCTGACATTATGTGCCATGAATTCTAAGCCTGAAAAGAACCCTTTTATATTCTGGATTTCTATTAGAAGTGGTCCTTATTATTCTCCTGGCATTGCTATTTGTATATGTTTTTAATATTTTCCCCACTCAAGACCTGAAAACATGCCTTTCTTTCATTACTGGGTGGTTAATCCCACTCAGACACAGGAAATTGGCAACCTTTCCATGATGAGTGGTCGTCTCCAGACTGTACTCTAAGTGGTGACCACCCAGTTGAGTGATGAATGCCATTTGTCAACAAGAAAACAGGCCAGGGCAGGGGTGGAGGGGGAGGCTCAGTTGAGATCCATTACTTCTATGAGAAAATTCAAATGTTTTATCTTACCAACAGTGGGTCGGGAATGTGCTGGATGTAGACAGAGATGTATAGTCTCCTGGAGTGCAGCCAGATCCTGCAACAGTCTTGAGCAGAATAGGAGGCTGAGGGTGAGTGAAAGCATGTGTCCTAGACTTTGGAAACAGCATCACTGTTACAGAACATGGCAGCAGGAAGGTACAAGGCCCATCAGCTCTGGTGATCTAGGTGGACGGTAGTGGGCACCAACACTGACGCATCTTTGAGGTCTGAATGATGGGTTTGGTCTAGCCATTGGTTTGGGGTGATGTCCTGAAATCAGGTGGACCTTCCTCTAAAGTGAAGGGCAGTGTGTTCTTCAAAACTTGGAGCTGAAATGTGGGACCCCATAGGATTGGACTGGGTCTGGCAGCTCATCATCAGACCATGTCATATGGAAATAACTGTGCCATGGAGGTCCCTGGCACAAAATAAATTATTCTCTCCTTGAGCCTTGAACCTCGACCGTGTCCACTTGAGACTTTTAGGCCACAAAACCCAATCCATTCACAACAGCCCTAACCTGTAAGGTAATACAGAGAGCTAGCTATTCCACCAAAATTTGTGTCCCCCGCTTTGCACAGTATACAGTTATCATTGATACACAGTTGTGCAACCAGAGACTACATTTCCCAGCCATGCAACTAGTTCTCTCATCTATTGAATGAGAGAGAAAATGATGTTTATCACTCCCAAACTAAGGCGTTTAAGAAGTACACCTGCTTGCCTCATCTCTGTTCTCTCTTTCCTTTTCTTTTAGACTGGAAACTGAGGACACTCAAACCCTAAGGCAGTGGTTCTCAGTGTGGTCCCTGGACCAGCAGTGTCTGCAACATCTGGTAATTCATTAGAAATGCACATTCTTACATCCCACTCCAGACTTACTAAATCAAATATTCCAGGGGTGGGGCCCAACAATCTGTTTTAACAAGCCCTCCAGGGGAGTCCATTGCTCACTAAAGTTTGAGAACCACTGTCGCTAGCTGATAGCAGAGCTACAAGAGAGAACTCTGAGTTCCTGAATCACCACATAGAAGACAGCCATATACCACCCAGAAAGATCTGCATCAGACTTTTCTATGAAATATAAATAAAATTTGGTTGTGTTAAGACCCTGAAACTTGAGGGTTTATTTGTTGCAGCAGCTAGTGTTACATTAATACAGGCTGGAAGTCCAAACCTATCCCAAACACAATCGCAATATGGGGGGAGTGCTGAATATCACTGGTTTCCTGACACTTAAGAGGGGGTACAGAAGTGTCTTAATATAGCTCCAGTTAGTGGTGGCAACAGTGGGAGTCAAAGATCAGAATGTAGAGGTCACAATGGTGGATCATGCTGCTCAAACCAGCAGGCCTCAAGCATCACCAGGAAGAGTAAGAGACATGGCTAACGCTGAATGAATGTAACTCCCTGGGATCCTCTGCCAGTCTCACATGAATGATTTTCACAGGAAACAAGACAGATGCCAAGGACCATCTGCCAATTGTCAGCTGACTATCCAGTGATATAACCACTGCTACTGGCAGACCAGGACAAGGTCCAGGAATTTTCCAGTGCCCATGAACACCTGGGTCTGAAACAGATACTATCATGCTACTGGCCTTACTAGACTAGCTTCAGAAACATCTGCAAAAATGCAGGGCCCGGTAGGCAGAATTTTCAGATGAACCCCCGCTCCCAGTGACTCTTGCCTTTGTATAATCCCGTCTCCTCTGAGAACCTCTGAATATGATGAAATATCACTCCCATAATCATGTTACATTATATGGCAAAAGTGAGATCATCGTGGGTGGGCTTGACCTTATTATGTGAGCCCTGTAAAAGCCGAGAGTTTTCTCTGGCTAGTGGCAGAAGAGGAAGGCAGAGTGACATGCTCCAGGAGGCCTAGAAGAAAGCAAGCAACTCTGTGGAGGTCACATGACAGGGAACTACGAGTGGCCTCTGGAAGCTGAAAGCAGTCCCTAGTCAATAGCTTTCCAGAAAATGGAGCCCCAGCCCTACAACCCCAAGGAACTGAATTCTGCCAGCAACCAGTGAGCTTGGAAGAGGATCCCAAGCCTCAGATGAGAACCACAGCCCCAGCCAACACCTTGATGTCAGCCCAATGAGACCTTGAGCAGAAAATCCAGTGACATCATGCCAGGACTTCAGATCTACAGAACTTTGAGATAATAAGTTGGAGGTGTTTTAAGGATCTAAGTTGGTGGCACTTTGTTAAGCAGCAATGGAAAATTAATACACAGGATACCATGAGTCTGCCAGGGCAGCAGACACTGCCCATGCTTGGCTCTGACCCCCTCAGATCCCTTTGCTGACATCTGTGTGTCCTCCCCCATCTTCTGTGTGCTTTTAGTTCTAACAGCCCACACCTGCGATTCTCTTTAGCCAGCTGGCCTGGGGCTTCTAGAGCCGCTTTACCCAGTTTGTGCGGAGCTGGAAGTGCCTGGGAGTTTATGCTCCCCCAGGGAGACACTTAGTCAAAGAGCAAATGGTATGGGAGCATAAAATCCAGCTTCCCTGCCTCAAGTTGGGCTAAACTCAGAGGTATAACTCATGCTCCAGTGCTGCCCTGTGGGATCAGGTTAAGGCTGAGACTTGGCCCCAGATTGTGCCTTGCCTGGTTCCCTAGACTTCCCTGCCCTGCTTCCCCAACCCCCTCACCAGTCTCCCCTGGGAGCCTCACCTCAAGCAATCCTTTACCCCTTTCCCTCTCTGACCTCCCTCTGTCGGATGAAGGAAGAATCAGGTGAGACGATGTATGTGATGGCACTTTGGAACTGCCAAGTAGCCCCCCGCGTGAATTCCCTGATGTGCAGCTCTGCCTCTGCCCTCCTCCTTAAATAGCAGGGTAGCAGAGTGAGGTGATTATCTGACTGGCTGGTAATGGAGTTCTTTTTAGGGAGGAAATAGTCTTTGTTTAGGAAAATACCTTGAATGGGCAGGGGAGGCTCTAAAGGTATGCTTTAGAGGGAGACCACTAAATGAGGTCAATAAAATGCCCGTGCATAAGGAATGAACAGGAAGAGAGGAGAGGAGAGGTGGGCTGGTGGGAGAGGAAGCAGTCAACAGGCACCCATCGAGGAAGGTGACTGGCAAGGAATGCACAGTGTTGTGGTGAAGGGAGAACACGGACTGTCAGCCATCCTTGTTCTGCCAAGTTATCTTGCTTATGTGTCTCTGATGTAAATCTCCACCCCAATCGGCATGAGCTCGAACCTCAGAAAGTCAACTGTATGCACAGTTGCCCTGTAGGAGCAGCATTTAGGAAAACCAGGCTCCTGTTCTTGGCCATCCAGGAGCAGGGGAAGAGGACACCCAGATGTCATTCCAGGTTCTGGTGGCATATGCCAGCTGCGGATTGGCAGGCTACACAGGCAGCCCACAGGCCACGTGTCAGTCTCAGCATGGCCTTGTCTGAACTCACCATCTCTCCTCCCAAGCCCCACCCCACTACAGGGTGCCTAGACTCCAGTACTCCCACTGCCCATTCAAAAACTGTGGCAGTTCAGGTTTCTCCCAAAGCAGATTGTGAAACAAGGACTTGGGTGCAGGTAGTTCATTTGAGAGGTGATCTCAGAGGAGGGGTTAGGGAGTGAGACTGGGAAAAGAGGCTAACCTGGAGAATGTGTGGGCAACTGGGCCTCTATCTTGTTGGAGGACCTCTGAAGAAGTGCATAGAACATGCCTCAGAATTTCCCACCAGGCTGGGTGCAGTGACTCACACCTGTAATCCCACCAACTTTGGGAGGCCGAGGCAGGAGGATCGCTTGAGGCCAGGAGTTTGAGACCAGCCTGGGCAACATAGTGAGACCCTGTCTCTAAAAAACAATTTTTTTTTTAATTAGCCAGGCGTGGTGGTGCATGCCTGTGGTCTCAGCTACTCCAGAGGCTGAGGTGGGAGGATCACATGAGCTTGGGAGGTCGAGGCTGCAGTGAGCCGTGATTGTACCACCACTGCACTCCAGCCTGGGTGACAGAGTGAGACTCTGTCTAAAAGAAAAAAAAAAGAATTTCCCAGCCAAAGCATGAGAAGGTAAGGTTTTACACACTGTCGCTCATGGGTTGATAATTGCTCTGGGGAGCGTTAAATCCCTGAAACTTTGAGATTAACCATTGCCTCTGCTGAGCAGCTCCCACAGTGCCAGAGAAAGCCCTCAGACAGAGCACTTGGGAGGCGTGGGCAGTCCAGGTGGGAAACTGTCAGTGTGCACGGGGGCAGAGCTGCAGGTGAACTCAGAGATAGGCCACAGGGATGTGGGGTGGAGCGCCAATGGCATCTCTAGAAAAGCCTCAAGCTCTGCAAGCTCCTCCTCCCCCTTATCCCTTTCATTCCCTCTCTCCTACCTAACTCCTGGGCATCTGCTATCATTGTTCCTGCCTTCTCATTTTCAGCCACTGCTGTAGCTCAGTCCCTCATTGTCTCTCTCTTGGAAACAATAACTTACTGTTATGGACTGAATTTTGTCCCCTCTGCCCCCTAAAAGTCATATGCTGAAGCCCTGAGCCCCAATGTGACTTTGGAGATGGGGCCTTTAAGGAGGCAATTAAGGTTAACTGAGATCATAAGGGTGGTGCCCAAATTCAATAGGATTGGTGTCCTTATAAGAACAGGAAGAGACGCTAAAGCTCACTCTCTCTCTCCCCACAGACACATAGCCATGTGAGGACACAGCAAGGAGGCAGCTATCTACAAGCCAGGAAGAGAGGCCTCACCCTAAACCACCCCTGCCAGCACTTTCATCTTGGACTTCCAGCCTCCAGAACTGTGAAAGAATAAATGTTTGTTGTTTAAACCACCTGTAGTGTTTTGTTATGGCAGCTGATCAATACATTTATCTACTGATCACCCCACCTCTGATTTTACTCCCTCCCACTGTGATCAGAGTGATCTTTCTGAAAGGCAAACCTGACCCTGTCTCTCCCTAGAGCAAACATTTTTGAGAGCTCCTCAGCACCTCCAAGATCAAACAGAGATCCTTGGCTGGGTATGGTGGTTTATGCCTATAATCCTAGCACTTTGGGAGGCCGAGGCTGGGGAACTGCTTGAGGCCAGGAGTTCAAGACCAACCTGGCCAACATAGCAAAACCCTATCTCTAATTTAAAAAACAAACAACAGAGATCTTTGACATTGGCCCCAATGTCCTCCATGCCTTGTGCACTTATCCAACCTTGTTCTTAACATTTTCTGGCTTGCTCTCAGTATTCTGGCCACCTCAATCAAACATGCCATTTCTTTATTTATTTTAGCTTCCCAACTATATCATCTCTCTGCCACTGCAATACTATTCCTGCCTCCTCAAATGCCTTTCTCCCTGCTGTCCACCTGACAAATCCCTGCTCCTCTAACAATGGTTCTTGCCTCACCCTTGACTGCTGCAGCCAGAGTCAATTCCACCTCCCTGTTTGTCATGACTCCAACCTGGCTTCTAACTTCTTCTGTGGCACAGACTTGTATCAGGTTTGTCCTCCACCTGTCTGCCTGCTCCCCTATGTATCCCCAGCATCAAGACCAGAGTCTGGGCCAAACTCATGGCTCATGCCTGTAATCTCAGCACTTTGAGAGGCCCAGGTGTGAGGATCATTTGAGTCCAGGAACTTGAGCCATGATCATAGTACCACACTCTAGCGGGTGACACAGCAAGGGAAAGAAGGAATACAGAATTATTATTTCATAGGTCACCAAGTATTACTATAGAAAGAAACATTAAAGATAATATGGTTCAAGTTCTGTATTTTACAGAAAAGAAAAATGTAGTGACCATCAACACTCCACCCTTCCATTCTTCTGCTTTCCTGTTCTGGTGAAGATCAGCCTGAGTTCCCACTGCCAGGGATCATCTCTGCCTGGGGGCTTTCTCTGGCCCCTGGCACCTGCCTTGCCTATACTTGCAGCAGGCCAGAAATGCTGGGAATTAATGTCTGCTGCTGCCCCAGGAGCAGCCCACAACCAGTGACTAACAGGTGTTGGTGTATGAATACCCCAGCTCCCTCACCCCTTCATCAAAATGTCACTGTGGCATGTTCTGCACTGTCTTCCAAAGATGCCCAGCAGGACTGACCTCCAGTTTCCCACAGTAGAAATTAGTTTGACAATTCCTCCTTTATTAATTTCCTTTTCTTCCCTGCCATCCTGGGATTACTTCCCAAATAAATTGTTTGCATTTGAATTCTTGTTTCCAGGTGTCTTCTAGAGGAATCCAAGCTAAGACAGAGACTAAAGTCTAGAAAGGACAAAGAATATGACCAAGGTCACACTGCTGTTCAATGCCAAAACTGGGTCTATGTGCTGACTCCTGACTCCTCCTGCCAACAGCTCATCTTACTGCCCAGCACAGAGAACTTTCATGGTAATCCCAGGCCCAGGTTTGCATGAGAGCCTTTCCCTGTGGGATCCAAGGAAACAGGCCCCCTTACCCTTAGTGAGGGGCTGGGCCAAGCCTGCAATGTGGGTGCCAGGACTAGGGCCCCTTTCTTTTCCTTCACCACTGTGCTTCATCCCATTACTGGGTCCTTGCATTAGCACTGCCCAGCCCTGGGACATTACTTCTAAACCACTTCTCACCACCTCCCTTTGGAGCCCCAAACTTTCACCTCCCAATACAGACAATTCCAGCTGAAAGAGACTTTCTTTTGTGTGTTAGTCGGACCAGGCTACTATAACAAAATACTATACACTGGGTGGCTTATGAACAGCAGAAATGTATTTCTCACCATTCTGGAGGCTGGGAAGTCTAAGATTAAGGCACAGGCATATTTGCTATCTGATGAAGACCCGCTCCTTAGTTTATAGACGGTGTCTTCTTGCTGTGTCCTCACATCAAAGAAGAGGACACAGAACCTCCCTGAGGTTTCTAAGGGCACTGAGGTTTCTAAGGGCTCCACCCTCAGGATCTACTGACATCTCAAAGTCCTCACCTCCTAATCCCATTCACGTTGGGGGTTGGGTTTCAACACATGAATTCTAGGGGGACACAAACGTTCAGACCATAGCATTTGGAGAACCCCAAAATGTTCCAGCTTCACACCCAGCCCAGGCCTCGTCCCCACCCCTTTCCATTTCAGGCTGAAGTGTATAGGAACACCCCACTGATTTCAATGAAGATGACAAATTCCAAGCCAAATACAATGAGTCTTATATTTGAAAGCTCATTTCAAGCCCCTAGAGCTCTGGAGAACTGACAGTAAAAATCTTTCATTAATACAACATACACATACAACACAAAAAATACATAAACACAATGCACATGGGCAACACGCACACAACATACAATACACACAATGCAAATCTGGAATGCATACGACACCCAAATCCCACCAATACAACACACATACAACACAGGTAGTGCACATGACATGTACAATGCACACAAATGTGACATATACAACATACAAACATAACATGCACAACACACAGGGCACATGCAACCCACAAAACGAACACAACACACTTATACCACACACGTGTCCACATACACACACACCACTTCTTTTCTTCCTGTCCCTTGCCCACCTGGGCAGGAGGCAATATCTGAAGCAAGCATGGCACCAGCTATGATCTCATCAACACATGCGGACTGGAAAAGGGCCAGGCTGAAGACAAGGTTATTCCAGTTCATTTCCACTCAGCATTTTAACTGACTTTGTCCTTTCTTTCTCATGCCTTGGTATTAATTAGCCCCAGGATTTAAGTCTGATGCATTAGGCAAAAACAATTCTAAATGCTTTTGGAGAAACAAATTCCAAATTAGCTGTGGCTGAACGTGCACCTATTTGAAAGGCAGGCAGCGTGAACACTGACAGTGTAACAAACAGAAGAGAAGCCCCTGAGAGGGAAGGCCAAGACCAGTGGTGTTTGTTGGCTGCCTGGTTCACAGTCTGGCCCTGGCATGAGCTGTGGGGCAGAAGTTCTTAGTCCACAGGAAGATGGGAAGGACCAAACAAGTTTTACATCCAGGTTCCACGTGAGAGGGAGTGAACGCAGTTCTCTCTCCTTTCCACATTCCTCTCCCTGACTTTCTCTTGTCTTTGGAATAACACTGCCTAGAAGCCTAGAGAGACCAATTCTAAGGCTGCTGGAGGCAAAATCCATCTCCAATTTCTCCCCACTCCAAGTGGTAATTTCCCTCCACCTGCCTGTCCTCCTCTGCAGTCCATGGGGTGGAGGGCTGGGCTAGACCACTGCAGGGGCTGTGGAACATAGTTCAAGGGCCTAACACCTCACATCAGGCTCTGTCTTTTTCCCTCAGTAAGACTTCTTTAAATGCAGGGATGTGGCACCTTGGTGGTTAGGGACACCAGACTTGCAAATGTTTTCTGTGTTCAGTTGCCTAACTGGTTGTATCAGCTGGAGTTTGACCAGGGAAGCAGAACCACTCTAGGTACTCTAAAGAGTCGGGAGTTATCATAGACATCAGCCCTGCCGCAGTGAGGAGCTGCTTCAGCAGTCTAGGGAAGGCTGCTGCTTCTGTGCCTGGTGATGGCTCTCAAGGCAGCATGGGCAGCACTCAGGAAGAGAAGATGGATGTGAAATGGAGGGGACCAAGGACAGACTGAGCCTTCGAGGACAAACTGGGACCTGCATCTATCTCTCAATACCTCCAACCTCAAAGGCATGGGTAACCTGCAGGCTAGGTCAGTGCCACCCACCGTGTAGCCACACACACGCCAGCCCCAGGACTCCGAGAAGCTGAAGGAGGAGGTCTGGCAGGCACTAGAGGGGCTGTGGGCCCTGCTGCCGCCCACACCAGCAAGGTAAGTCCACAGATCAGTGACAACGTGTGAGCTGTGACAGCGCCTGCCAGCCCTCCTCCCAACTGTGAGAGTATAGGAATGGCTGCTGCTTCGCTTCCACCCACAAATCGCACACAAATTTCACTTCTAGCCAACCCCAAACAGAAAGAAAAAGGAAAGGAATTCTGGGAAACATAATTCAGTCCAGTTAGGTTCACACAGGACAAAGCCATCAACTGGATAATTACTTCCCCATCTATTCAATGCCCCCCCTCCAGTAACACATTTGCTCCAGATAGTAAATAAGCTGGATTACTGGTGTATCGGTCAACTGTTGCTATGTAACAATCTCAAAATCATAGCAGCATCCAACAATGAGCATTTATTTCTTATTCACAAGACTGTGGGTCAGCTGGGAGGCTTGGTTCCGCAAGTCTCTCATCCTCCTCCTAGGACCAGTGCAAGCTGGGGCAATGGCAGAGACCCAAGAGGACAGACAGAAACTCATGAAGCCTTTTAAGGCCTAGGCCCCGAGCCAGAACATCGTCCCTTCTGCTCCTTTCCATTGGCCAAGCAAGTCACATGGCCAAGGCCAAAGTCAAGTGATAGAAACATACAACGCCCCCTGTGATGGAACCATGGTCAGGAAGTGAATGCAGGGAGGGGTAAGGAATCAAAGCCAATGACTCAGCCCACCCCAAGGGAAACATTCCCTCCATCTAGATACATCTATCCTGCCATCCCATCACCAACCCAAGGAGAGTGCATGCTTTCTGCTACCTTTCTTCAACTTTGACTGCTCAGTTGATGAATCTCAGGCTACATCTGTCTCATTCTTTTATCCCTGTCCTTCTACCTTTCTCTCTTTCAAATCTTGTCTGGTAATCCAGGGGAAAAAATCTCTTTTCTTTTCTTCATTTCATTTTGAGCCAAAACCATGTGATGCCACATGAAATTCTGCAACAGATACAACTGAACCAAGGAAAAGAAAGGTTATTAGTTTTGAAGTGAAATTAGATAAAATAAAGAGTCAATGTCATCAATCTCTAAAAACCCTTGAAATTGTCTAGAAGTGCCATCCATAATCACTGCAAAGTTTCCATGTGCCTCCTCAGACCGAGTTAATTAATATCTGTTTCTCTTCAAGCCCCAGTATTGAGCTATAAGAAACTTTCTCCATTTAAAGTTACGGTTGGTGGTACTTGTATTTAAGGACAATGATTACTTTCTACTAGCTTCTCTCTTAGGGTGCTCTGGAGGAGTGGCTGAGTTTAGCCACAGAATGCACTTGGCACAGCGCCCAGGACACAGCCATATCTCACCACTGTTAGCCACTGTTAGTGTAGCCAGAGTCTTCATTACAAGAGCATAATGCTGTGGATAGCCACTGCTGCATAAGAAACTACCCCAAAATATAGTGGTTAAAAAAAACTGCCATTGTATTAAGTTCACAGATGCCCCGGGTCAGGAATTCCGACAGGGCACAGTACGGGTGGCCAGACTCTGTTCCATGTTGTCTGGGGCCTCAGCTGAGAAGATTCCAATGGTGAGGAGTGATTTGAATGACTGTGGACTCACAGGGCACACCTCTATCCTCTCTCCTCTCTGCCCCCCACCACCCTGTGGTCACAGGGCCTCTCCACATGGCCTCTTCAGCATGGTGGCCTCAGGGTCGCCAGGCATTTTACATGGTGGCTCAGGCCTCCAAGAATGAGTGTTCCACAAACATGGTGGAACCCACATGGCCTTTTGTGACTCAGCCTCTGAAGTCACATTATATCACTTCTGCCATCTTCCCGTGACTGAAGCAGCCACAAACCTACTAGACTCAAAGGGAGGGGATACAGACCCCACTTCTCAATGGGAGAAGCATGAAAGAATGTTTGGACATGTTTTAAAGCCACCACTCCGCAATTTCTGGTACACTGACAGTTAAACAGGCTTTTGTGGGTTAACCAGGAACCTCAGGACTTTTCTTAGCAGTGTTTCTATGGGAACTGTTTTCAGGTCCAAATAACAGACTTACAAGTGCACTTTGGAACAGAACTTATTTATAAGGTGGGACTTCCTGAATTCTCATTTCCCCCTCCAAAATGTCTAATACTGTGAACACTGCTACCAATATTACTTCTTAATGTGCCATGCTGATTGAGCACTTCCTAGGTGCTAGGCTCTATGCTACGTGGATTGTGTCATTGGATCCTCCCAACCATCCGATGGATGCTATGGTTATTTCCATTTTACAGATGGAGGAAGTGAGACTTAGAGAAGGCAATTGATAAGCCAAAAGACATGCAGATGGAACTATGACCCAAATTTAGAAACCAAGTCTGTCTGATCCCCAGGCCCATGCTTAACTAACCACAGTGCACTGACCCCATAAATACCATTTGAGTAAACAAAAACCTCTGGAGATCCGTAAAGGCCAGAGGGCTCTCTCCAGGGGAGGAGGCCTAACAGGGGAACTGTCAGAGACATAGCCATCAGTCCCCACCATGGGTGACTAGTTCTTGTGCCAGCAGGTCAAGGGGCACCAAAGGGACAGCCCTCTTTGCTGGGTGGATCTGGGTCACACAGTCCCTTCACGTGGTCAGAGCTAATTTGTGTCTTCTAGTCTTCCCTGCCTTATCCCTAGTTCCCAGCCTTCTCTGCCACCACCAGTTCCATCTTTCCTAAACCAGAGCAAACTGAGCCACACTCAGCTTTTTGTCCCTAGACATGGATGGGGAATGAACAGCGTTTTTTGTCCCCTGCTGGACAATGCCATTTGTTCGGGTGCAGCTCTGGGGCTGTGCAGGGGATGGGGGTTGGGGGCAGTGAGGCAAACACAACCCCCTTTCTCCAGAGCTGGGTAACAGACAGCCACTGCGCACCCAGCGGGAGGCCAGGCTCAGGCTGGAACGGCCATCGCCTGTGGGCTGCTCAAGAGGAAAAGAGGTTGCTGCTCTGGTGAGCGTCCCGAGTTTCACAGTCAAGTGTCTGTGTCACCAGCACTGGCCATCCTCCCCCAACTCCCTGTTTCCCCAGCACCCCTCCTCCACCCCGTCCTGCAGTTTAGGATGAGAAAACCCTCTTGTTTGAGGTCTTTGCAATAACCGATGAAAGCCTTTTTTTTTCTTTTTAAGAATTCATCTCTGCATTCCAGTGGGGACATTTATCACCCGGTGCCCAGGCTGCAGACATCTCCCTCCTTAAGATCCTCCTGCCCAGAAAGGCAGCCTTGTCAAAGACATGAAACCAGCCCCTCTGGACATCTGGACAAGGCGCAGCCCTTTGGCCAAGCACGAGGCCGTCCTGAATGCCTCAGACAGTCAAAGGAGGGCCCTTGTTCCTAATCCAAATGGCCCGGCTACATGGATGCAGCTGGGTAGAGTCGGCGCGGCGGGGGTGAAGAAGGGAGCCAGCCCCCTTGGCTGGCAGCCCCAGGCACCTCCACAGAGCAGTCTGAAAGGCCAGCCTGCATTCGGAAGAAGCTTCTGAAGCCGCCTTAGTAACTTAGTAACTCCGCCAATAGTTAAGAAAGCTGAATTGGTAACCGGTAGTAGATAACTACTGCAATTATCTGCCTAGCACCCCATCTTCTAGTGAAAGAACCTTTCTTCCTTGTGGGCAACCAATTCCATTAAATGATGGGAGCCTTCCACGGCCTCCCGACCTGCCGGGTACACTAGACTCCAGGACTCAGCCCTGGCTGACCAATCAGCATACTCCAATACCCGGGCACAGTCATTGGGTATTTGACACTAGGTCAGCCAATCAGAGCCCTCCTTGGGATTTTTCTCCCAGAGATGAGAACTGTTACCACCAGGGTAGGATGAGGCCTGCAGCTGCCAACAGCCGTCTTTTCCACCATGTGGCTTGAGGCTGGCTGGGAAATGAAGTGACAGAGTCCTAAAATTAGTGTTTGAGCCCCTAAATCCAGCTATGTCTGAAGCTCTTTGTTGAACATTTCAGGTCTCTCCACCAATAAATTCTACTCTTTGCTGTAGCTGGTTTGAGTTGGGTTTCTGTCATTTGCACCCCAAAGAGACTGACTCATAGTTCCTCCTTGAACAAATATAAAGACCTCATATTGGCATTCGAGGCTGTGATGTAGCCACAGCACAGCCAACCCAGGCCCCATGGGACAGCTAGGCCAGCCTTGTCCCTGCTCCAGAAGAATCAATCCCAACCCAATCCTCCAAAAACATGGATGCCCCTTACAAAGTGACCCTGGGAGCAACTGGAACTTCAGGATTTCTGATCGTCTGTGGCCTGAAGAAGCCCCAGGAGGAACCCATCACCCTCACACTTTGCTCTGTGGTCTGGGCAAGGCTCTACCCTTGGTAGCAGGCCAGCAGCCAAGTCTGGGCACGCAGCTCCCACCAAATCACCTCAAGCATGCTCACAGCAGCACGCTCCGGTGCCCCCGGTTGAAGGTGACAAAACGGGATAGTCTCAGACTGCCCAGGGCCCAGCTGCTCCCAGCGGCATCTCTGGGGCAACCCTCTTCGGGGCCAGTTACCAATCCTCCCATGAAAAAGAGCTGCAGCTGATTTCTGGCTGTGCGAGAAGGTGAGAGCACACAGGATCAGCAATTTGGGCAGGGCGCCTTGGGCAGGCCAGGAGAGGAGCCCCGGGAGAGCTGGGCTTCCTGCTTATCTAGGCAGCTTGGGCCTGAGTGTTGCATTTTTACTCCACTAACGGGACTAGAATTTGCTTCTTCAACTATAAGGTAAGAGACTCCAGTTACATTGATAGCTCTCTCTCGACACCAACGCACTTCCAGTGCCTTGCACAGAGTAAGCATTATGGCAAAGCTGCTGAAATTGAAAGCAAGCTTTAGGCTCAGAATTGATGTTCAGGCACACTGGTAAAATTGAACCAAGTGTTAAGACATTGAAATACTGAGGCCAGGCACGGTGGCCCACACCTGTAATCCCAGCACTTTGGGAGGCCGAGGCAGGCGAATCACCTGAGGTCAGGAGTTCAAGACCAGCCTGACCAATGTGGAGAAACCCCGTCTCTACTAAAAATACAAAATCAGCCAGGCATGGTGGTACATGCCTGTAATCCCAGCTACTCAGGAGGCTGAGGCAGGAGAATCTCTTGAACCCGGAAGGCGGAGGTTGCGGTGAGCCTAGATCACGCCATTGCACTCCAGTCTGGGCAACAAGAGCAAAACCGCCTCTTGCGGATCCATTCCACCAGCCTTCTTCCCCCTCCGTGTTCTGCCCCAAGTCATTTTCTACCCCACACTCACTATTTCTCATGCTCTTCCCCTGATGACCACACACCAGATGAGAACATCACCGTGAGTCTACTTTATGCCAGACTCTTTACGTATAGCAGTCCTAAGTAAGTATTGTCACCTCCATTTTACAGAACAGAAAACTGAGGCTCAGAAGGGTTAATTATGTTGCTCCAAACCACGAAGCAGGGCTAAGATTTGAACCCAGGTCTGAGGGAAGGGTATACCAACACCCACAACCTTCCCACTGTACTCCACTGTCTCCAGTATGGTCACATGCAAAAGAAGCTGCCTGTGGTGTGGCTAGCTATTTGGAACCATTCTGAAAATGGTCTGGCTCTCCTTCCCTGCCTGGATTATAAGCCCTCAGGTGCAGACACTCTATTCTTTCTCTCTCCTTGAGCCCGTCTTCCTCCAGTGCTGGCATTATTCAGGCATTCAATCAATATTGATTAAACTGAATATTATAAGATGCAGAGAACTAAGCCATGTGGCCAGGAGGGTGGCAAATCTTTTAAAAAGAGCTAGCTGCAGGACATGTTACTTATCTTTGGTCTATGAAAGGGAAATAATAATAATATCTACTTCTTAAGTTTATGGTCAGATTCATATGCAAAAAAAAAAATGTTGAGTATACAACACAGCGCTGACACACAGTAAATGCTCAATAAATACTAGATAATATTATTGTTATTATTCCCACCTAATGGTCTAAGCTTGAAGCAAGCTTTTTAATTCCCTTTGCTCCATGGCAGCTCTGCCAGTTGCTTCCTTCAGTGAGGAAAACACCCAGAAAGACAGATCTACATAACCCAATGACTGTCTCCCAGGCTCTCGTGACAGAATGTGAACTGCTTTTAAGGTCTCTCATAAACGCACTGCTCTACTGAGACCCTCGGGGGGATGGCGGGGGCGCTGCCAAGCGAGCCATTTTGTGTCTTATTTAGAAGCAGTCTTACACCCTGGTGTAAAGGTCACGGTAATGCAGCCCACGTGACTGAACCTGTGTCCAGCAAAAGTCCGTGGCCAGGATCCCCTGTTGAACCCATTCTTGCTTCCTGCAGGTCACCAAGCACAGACCCACTGCGTGCCTGAATGCCAAAATCATTTAATGATTTAAAAAGATTGAGATCAATGGCTTCAGCAATTTCTGGGAAGCAGTAACTCAGTGAGCTGTGGAATGCTCTCAATTTGCTGTCTGCAGCCTGGCCCTGTGGCAGGATTTATGCTGAATGGGCTCCACAAGGCAAATATATCCTGGGATCGGGCCCCATCCAATCACCCCGCCCAGGAAGTGCTGGCATACTAACATCACCCTCGCAGCTGCCAAGTCCCCCTTGCTCTGAGGGGCACTCTCTCATTTCACATTAATTAGAAGGCCATTTTCCAAGCATTTCCATCCCATAATGAAGGGCTTTCTGCAGTGGCTCAGTGAAATATTAAAACATCTGACTTGGAATCTTAAGAAAAATCCATCCTGCCTGCTCAGTCTGTATATTGTATAACCCTTTACATTCGGGGAGGAGTGGGGACGGAATAAGTCCAGAAATAAGGACAGATTGTCCCAGATTCTGGCAGAGGAGATGGGGTGATGAAGGGGGAAATGACCACACCACCACCATCAAATACTGACCACTGTGCTGTCCTCCTCACGCCACATCTGCTTCTAATGGGGAATGTGGGGAGCAGGAGGGAGGAAGGGATGGAAGAATATGGAACACAGGATGAAAATAAGAACCTGTAAGAGGACAGAGTAGTCCCCTTTTGGTAGATGGTTATTTTGGTGGCTGACTATAAACTATAACTCCCAGTATTCACCCCCTTGTGTAGTCCCCTCCCACTCTGACTCTGCCTGGCCATGTGACTTGCTTTGACCAATGGGGCCTTAGAAAAAGTGATGCAGGCAGAAGCATGTGCACATTATTCTCTTGGAACACTCTTGGGGTCCAGCCACCTTGCAAAGCAATCACAGCCCTTTAGAGAGACCATGTGGGAGATCCCAGCCTTCCAGCCATGCCGGCCAAAGAGCTAGGCATAGGAATGAAGCTATCTCAGACTGTCCAGTCCCATCTACCATTGCCTTCAGCCACACGAGATACCCCAAGCAAGACTAGCAGAAGATCCATCCAGCTGAGCACTGAACCCACAGAGTCATCAAAATAATAAAATCATTTTGCCTTAAACCAATGAATTCTAGGGTAGTTTGTTACTCAGCAATGAAGAACTAAAGCATTCCGTCATTTTCCCGTGAGAGAGGTCAAGGCCACGTTTCCTGGTGAGCCCTGATGAAAGTTCCACAGATGTCTGTCACTGGCATTCACTGATCTACTCTAGGTCCCCACTGTCACCTTTCTCCTACCCACCCTACTCAGTAAAAATAGGGTTTCTGCTAAACCTTTACATCTACGTTTCTCACACAGTAAATCTTGATTATAAAGTGCCTCACTCAGTCATGAACCTTTACTGTGATACCAAACCAGGGCTCTGGGGTTATAAGAATCTAAAATAAATTCTCCTTCATTCCACCCTGCATGCAAAGGGTGTGTTTGTATAAAACACCGTGTGGATGCTTAGAAATGAGGTCTGATTTACTAAAGGTGCTAAATTATATAGATAAGTATACACATACACACGTATCGTGATTATATAATTTCTTGGTTCATGCTATATCAGAAACTAAACATTGAAAGGCTGTTTTGCTATGCGGAAGTCCTTGCTATAATGAATTAATAAGAACGCTGTGCAATCAACATATTAATTGTATGTAAATGGTGTTTTTTAAATGCTTTAAAACAATTTATTCCCCTGAGCATTTTAAATAGGCCCCCTGGAAAGTTGTTTATGTAGTCATTTGCTTGGCAAACTTCTCTCTCTTAGTGGGTTCCTTCAACCCACAAATGAGCACTTGAGGAAACCTTACTGCCCTCTTCCTTTTCTTTTCTAGGACCCAGGAGCAAGTGCCCAGAGGGTGGGGGCCTGGGATCTGCCCTAGTGGTTTTGAAATTGAATCACTTGTCCTTTGCCTCAAACGTCTCTTGTCCTTTCTTGCAATTAATGCCTATCCTTCATGAAATCTGGGTAAGGTTAAAACATCGATGACGGCCGGGCCGGATTACGTGCCTGTAATCCCAGCACTTTGGGAGGCCGAGGCAGGTGGATCATCTGAGGTCAGGAGTTCAAGACTATCCTGGCCAACATGGTGAAACCCCATCTCTACTAAAAATACAAAAAATTAGGCAGGTGTGGTGGCTGGCACCTGTAGTCCCAGCTACTCGGGAGGCTGAGGCAGGAGAATCACTTGAGCCTGGGAGGAGGAGGTTGCTGTGAGCCAAGATCGTGCCACTGCACTCCAGCCTGGGCAACAAGAGCGAAACTCCATATCAAAAAAAAAATCGGTGACTATCAGGGACAAAAGAGATTTAATCAAACCACAAACAACTGCTCACTTAGCACTGTCATGTTCCCACCTGGGAATGGAAGGAGAAAGTTACTCAAGCCAGACATCCCATACGTTCCCAAGATAATCATTATTAAAGTAACCTAAATATGGCCTGAGAAGGACTCTGTACTTCTAAATTTGGGTCCTTGTGGATGAACTGTAACCTAGCTTAGTAACCAGACAAAACTGATAACCTAACATAATAGTATGCACCTGTAACAATGGCTGGGTGATGGCCAATCCCAGCGACCATACATCAACCACTCATTGACTGATGAATGTTCAAACTGCCTTCAAATAAGGCAAATGCCAAGCTGTAACCAATCTCACTGTTTCTGTACCTCCCTTCCGATTCCTATATGTCACTTTACCTTTTTTGTCTATAAATTTGTTCTGACCACAAGGCATGCCTGGAGTCCCTGTGAATCTGCTGTGAATCTGGGAACTGCCCAATTCGTGGATCATTCATTGCTCAATTAAACTCCTTTAAATTTAATTCGGCTGAAGTTTTTATTTTATCATCATCAACATTAAAATGCCACAAGTCACTCAGTGCCTTCCCATCAAGCTAAAGCAATAAACAAGGAATTGTACAGCACCAAAACAAGATGTTCAATAAAGAAAATGCATGAATCTGTGACATGGAAAGAGCCACTTTCTTGTTTTGGTTTGTTTGGGGCTCCAAATGAATTAACCCAGTTTCCAAATTTCCAATTTCCAAATTAACTCAACTTCCTGGGGACTTTTCTGATAAGCACCATTTCTAATAAGTAAGTCCTGATGTAAGGCAGTCCTGTTATCCATCTAGAATTTCCCCACAAGCCCCCATGAAAGTATCATTCTATTTATTTTCTTGAGATACATATGATCTCAAGAAGAAACGTGGATGGCCCCATGTGTGAGGTGTACTTAGAATTCAGTGCCTCTCACCTGAATGTTTCAAGATGGGTCCTCAGAAAGCTGTCTTAAGTCTTTCTTCTCCCCACCTCTTTCTTCTCCCCACCGGTCTCCCTTGGGTTGGCTCCACTGATTTTCCCCAAGTTCCAAGAACAGAAGGAAGAAGCTTGAGGGAACAGTTAATGAAGCAGCTGCACGTCTTGACCTGGGGACATACAGCACAACTGCAGCCACCTTGGTGACAAAGGTAGCATTTGCAAATTATGGGCCAGGAACAAAGAAAGAAAAGAAGTAACAAGGGATACTGAATGAGCAATTACCTTGTTTCAGACACAGTTTTAAATGTAGATGCATTACCTTATTTAATCCTCACAACAATATTAGGAAGTTGGTACTTTTATTATCTTCATTATACGGATGAGAAAACTGAGGTTCTGAGAAGTTCAGCAGTTGACCCAAGGGGACACAGCTAGGAAGTGGGGGTGTGAAGTGTGAGGGTTTCAACCTAGGAACAATTCAGGACAGGCTTTAGGATCTAAGCCCCCTAACCCATCAGATGCTCCAGGCCCTCTAAGAACCCTAGAGTGGCAGAGGGCATTCTGAGCTGACTTCTGAAAAGGTTGTATTCTTGCCGGGCATGGTGACTTATGCCTATAGTCCCAGCTACTGGGGAGGCTGAGACAGGAGGATCGCTTGAGCCCAGGAGTTTGAATCCAGCCTGGGCAACACAGCAAACCTCGTCAAGAAACAAAGAAGAAAAGAAGGAAGGAGGGAGAGAGGAAAGAAGGGAGACAGGAAGAAAGGGAAGGAAGGAGGACGGAAAAGGGAAGGAAGGAAGGAAAGAAGGAAGGAAGGAAGGAAGGAAGGAAGGAAGGAAGGAAGGAAGGAAGGCAAGCATACATCCTGGGCCTGTACTGACCATGTGACTTTGCCTACTCCAACAGGACATTCTCTAAAGGAAGATGGGGCCAGCTTTGTATTCCCCAGCTCAGGAACCTTCAGCAGTGGGATGAGTCGAGGGCTCCTCTGCTTCCCTTTTGCAGTCTAGGCATGTGGGAAGTTGATAAGAGCCAGCTGCGGCTCTCAATAGAGCCACAGCTGGCCATGACCAAACCCTGGAAAGCGGTGTGGAAGCTGCTTCAGACTCAGCAAAGCACTGGGCTAGGGTGCTGAGGGCCAAGTTGGCCCATTCTGTACTGCTGTGACACTCCAATCTCAGACACGAAGTACCCCATTCGCCCCTCCCCCACAAAGCCCCTCCCAGACAGATGGCAGCATCTACGTCTTCCAGCTGGGCAGGCCAGTGAGGGCAGGTGGGTATACTGCCCCTCCCTCTTGGCACCCACTCTTCCCTAGCTGCCTCATCCCCAAGGCACAAGTTTTACAAAGACTAAGATGTAAAGAACAATTGAAAACAGGACCATAAGGGAGGCCAAAGATTAATACACAAACAATGGAATCATGGGATAGACATTTGGAGCCTCCGTGGAAGGAATATTTGAGGGTGAGGTCTCTCAAGTTCACCAACAGGTCACCAACTGGTCATTGAATACTTTTGGTAAAAACCAGGTCCAGGGACAGCCTGTCATCCCCACTGACCCATCAGAAGGGAGGTAGACTGAGATGGGGGTCCTGAAGCTCCCCTGCTGCACCTGCTGTTAACTTTTTCATTGTTGGATGGGGGGCATGTGGAGGGGCAGTGGGGGCGGAGCGGCAGGGCCTGGCAGAGTGGTACTTGGGGAGTTGAGGCTGTTTACCAAGGAGTACGGCATATTTTAATATTTTAACAGCTGCTACGGCCTGGCTGGAGCAGGCCAGCTTGAGTATGACCCAGGACTGGGTCTCCTGGTGGCTGGGAATCTCCAGGTACAGATAACTGTTCTGTAAGGCAGGTTCTCCCAGGCCCCCAGAAAGGAGTCCTCATGAAAGAGGGTCCCTTCTCAAGCACACACTCTCTGCCACTGCCACTGCAGATGCATGGCGTCCCGTAAGGCTTGCTCATGGAGATATCATCCCCACAGAGAGGACAGAATGATTTGCACTGAGCCTCTCAGGCGCTCACTCTCTCTCACTCTCTCTCTCTCTCTCTCTCTCTCTCTCTCTCTCTCTGGCCCAATGCCTGGTCTTTGAGGCTGCCTTTGTGAGAAAGAGGAGGCCAAGGCCCCCACTGGCTATTCTCTGTGCAGAGCTAAGTAGCCTGGGGGGGCTGGGAGGAAGCCCTTGACCTCAGAGGCCCTAAACTGCCGCTGACAGCAGGCAGCAAGGGGGGCCCTTGGGAATGGCGCTTTATTGAGGAACATTTGTCTTCATTTGGGGCAGTCTACATCTCATCCCACAGGCGTGCCCTGAGGCCCAAGTCTCCCTGACCCCTACCCTGACTGTCTCTGCACTGCAACCCTTGTCCCCTGCGCTGGACTGAAGGGGAAGTTGTCTCTTAAAGCTCCTTGGAGCCAAGGTGACAGACGTCAGGGAAGAATAACAGGAAATTCCCTCGCATCCTAGAATGCTCCCAGACCCTGCCCAGGAAAAGAGGCTTAAGATAGGGATGGGCACCTCACAGACTCAGCCCCAAAGACCTGGGTCCTCCTGGGCTAAGTGATTCTGCTAATTCCAACTCAAATTCAGCATAATAGTCATAGGTTTGGATAACGAAAAAATATGTACCTATGGTTTTCAGTACATTAAAGAATTAAATCTCTTCAAAATAATTGTGGTTGGTCAGGAGGCCCCCAGACACTGTCTTCTGTCTCATAGAGACTCTAGTGGAAAGGACTCTGCGAAGGGACTTTAGAATCTGAAAATATCAGAGTGCAGGATTGTGGTGTGTTTTCCTTTTCCTGAAAAAGTCAGGATATTTAAAATGTTAGAAGACCACAAACTATGCCCTAGATGCTGCCACAAATCTGTGGAGCTGTTAATAAATCATCTCACCTCTCTGTGCCTCATTTTCCAATTTTTAAAAAATTGCTTAATCATCAAAGAGGCCCGGAAGCTAGGCTCCCAAGGCGCGACGCTGTTTACACCCCAGACCCAGGTTATCAGCTCGGCTTTGCCTGGGAAAGGCTCGGAACCTGTCTGGGCCTGGGGGGTTAGCACAGAAGGCTTTGGTTAGCTGCACGGTGCTGAGCGCAGCTTTACAGCGAGGTTTAGGGAGCTGCGGTGCGTGAGGCACAAGGCACGTGGCGCGCCTCGCTCCAGCACTTTGCAAACGCACAGCAGCGCGGGGCCAGAGTGGCTGGCCCCCAGGAGTGGGGGGGACCGGGGACGGGAGGTCCCATATGGTGTTGTCGCGTTAAAAACGCAGGTCCTAAGGGGCGAGCTGCGTCCGACCTCCGCGCCCCTGCCCCGTGCGCAGCCTCGCTCGCCGACCCGGCTCGCTGGATTCATTTCCATCTGGAGCGCGGGGCGTCCCAGCAGCCCTTATCTCACCGCCGCCGCCGCGGCTCTGCAGGCGCGGGCGCCCCGGGCTCCCTCCCTTCCTCTCCCCTCCCCCGCCCGCGCCTTTGTCTGGCCCGGCGGCGCGCTTGGAGCCAGCAGGGCGGGTAATTGGCGGCCGGAGGAGGCGAACCGGCCCGCCCGGCCTCCGCTAATGAGCGGGCGGAGCCGCGGGGAGGGCGCGGCAAGGCTCGGGCGCGGAGCCGGGGAGGGAGCTTCCGTGGCCGCGCGGACTCCCGGATGGCTCTCCGAGTCCCGGCCGCCCCCTCCCGGGCTGTGGCAGGGACCGGCGCCCTGAGGGACATCCCTTCCTCCTCCCCTCTCCCTCCCCTATCCCGTCCCCGGCGCGCTCCAATTACCCTGCGGCAGTGCCAAGGCCTGCGGCTGCCCCCGGGCCGCCCCCGCGTCCCCGGAGAAGTGCCAGGGACAGAACTCGCGGGCGGGAGGGCAGAAGGAGGGGCTTCGCTGCGCTGCGGGGACCCAGGCGGCCCTGGGGCACGGCCACCGTTGTTGTGTGGGGAGGGGCGCCCCGGGGTCCGATGCGGGAGAGCTCTCTTAGGGAAGCCCTCAGGCAGCTGCGAAACCTGCTCCAGGGATGGTGATAAAACCCACCCTGGTTTCTAAATTAATTATACTCAATCCGCTTCGCTCTGCCGGCCCCGAGCTACACTTGTGTATCGAAGGGCGCGGTAGCCCCTCGGTGGGGATGGAGGGATGCTGTGTTGTTGGCTGCGAGAAACCCCCTTTCCAGGACTGTGTGCGGGAAGCGACAGAGGCCAGCGGAGCTTTAAGGAAAATAGGGGCAGGAATAGGGGACAGAGGGAAGCCTTTCTCCAGCCAGTACCCCCCTGGACTCCGTCTCCTGGAAGGCCGCCCTGCTGCCACCACTGGCCCGAGGACCCCGGCTCCAGGAGCGGGTCCCGCTTCCTGTGGTGCAGTACTCAATTGTCAGGATTTCTACAACAAACTGGCCCTTGTGCCTCCGTGCTCAACTTCCGCTCGTCTCCATTGAGCCCGGCTCCGTCTCCATTCCCGCCGGTGCTTTGTTCCCTAGCTGCATTCTGGATTCTTGAAGTCACTGATGCTTCGCATTAACAGGATCGTTCGTGGCCGCCCTTTCAATCGTGGCTTCTCAGACTTGGGGGCTGAGGTTCTGCCTGTGGAAGGAAGGGCCCACACCTCAGGGACTTGGGGGTCCATGGGGAGCCTCACACTGGCCCCAGCACAGCGTTAGGGAACCACAAGCAGCCTAGGACAACCCCAGAGAGAGAGTGTCCCAGTGGCTTTCAGGGTCACTTGACTTAATGGGGACTACCACATCTTAAGGGAAAAGAGGTCATTTTTTCCTTTCAAAGAGTCCCCAGCTAGAACCTTTCCCTTTCCTGCCCAGCTCCCCCCACAGTGGCCACCTGGGAGCAGCCCACCCACAGAGAGCTTTTCCCCCTTTTTATTTACATTTTTATTGAGGTATATACTTACACATTAAGTATAACTGCACATATTAAGTGCACTGCTTCATTCATTTGCGCATATGTGTATACCTGCGTCATCACCACCCAGGTTAAACATGGAACATTGCCAGCAGCCCAAAAGGTTTCTGCTTATCTCAATCAGTCAACATCTCCCAACTCTTCTGATCTCTGTCTCCGTCACCATAAATCAGTTTTGCCTGTTTTCATAAACGAAATCATGCAGCCTGCGCTTGTCAGCATGTGGCTTCTTTCACTCAATGTCAGTTGCATCCATGCTATTGCATAAAACAGTAGTTCATCCTTTTTAATTACCGAGTGGTATTCCATTGTAGGAATATACTGCAATTTATGTATCCACTTGACTTTTGATGGACATCTGGATTGCCTCCAGCTTGGGACTGTTATGAATGAAGTGGTTATGAGCATTGTTCTTTATTATATCTTTTGGTGGAAACAAGGGCCTATTCTTGTTGGGTATACACACCCAGGAGTGGAATCGCTAGGTCATAAGGTAGGTATATGTTTATTGCCAAAGAGTTTTCCAAAGTAGTTGTACCCAGTTAGCCTTTAAAGCTACAATCAGGGCATAAGTGCTATCAGAGAAGTAAATTGCAGGCATAGCATAATAATGACGGCAGGCACATATTGAGCACTTAGAATGTGCTAGGCACTGGTCTAAAGGATTTGCATGTAATTAACATTTACTTATGTGCGTTTCTACGCAAACTTTCTCACAGTGCCTAGTTTTATCTTAGAATGTGCACAAGATCTCAGGGGCTGGTCAGCACTGATCTTTGTATTGTCTGCCCCAATTAGGACCCATATACAATACTCTGTGTTTGTTGAATGAATCGGCTCCATTTTACAGATGAGAAAACCAAGGCACAGGAAAGTGGTGACTTGCTAAACATTTGGGGGGTAGTAATGGGCAGGGCCAAGTCTACAACTCAGGTCTCCAGTCTCATGACACTGCTGGCATTCTTATGAATATAAGCCTGACTCCACTTGAAGCCTCCTTTGATTTCTTTCCTCTTACACCCCCAGTTGGTACTCTCAGCACTCCAGAGCTCCAATCTTCTGAGGCCCTTGGCTTTCATTATCTCATCTTGTGTAATAAACCATCCGAAGACTTAATGATTTAAAACAATTCTTATTATCTCTTGGATTCTGTGACTTGAGTGGACTCAGCTGGATGGTTCTTACTTGGAATCTCTCAGGCAACTGTAACTGCAGTCATCTGCAGGCTGGACTGGGCTGGGTGTCCAAGACGGTGCATGCACATGGCTGGTGGGTGATTCTGGCTGTTGACCGGCAGCTCAGCTGGGGCTGAAAACTGGAGCACTTCCATGCAGCTTGGGCTTCTTACAGCATGGTGCTGGATTCTGAGAGGGTGTGTCCCTATCCCAAGAGCAAGAGTCTCAAGAGGCAGGAAGAGGAAGCCACCAGGCCAATTAAGGGCTACACCAGGAACAAGTATAGATTCATTTCCATCATACTCCGTTGGTCAAAAGAGTCACAGGGCCTCACCAGATTCAAAGGAGTGAAGACAGACTTGATGGATGAGTGGCAGGTCACATTGCAGAAGACCATGTGAGAAGGCAGCTATAGTTATAACCATCTTTTTAAAGTATACACCTTCCTTGCCCACATTTCTTACTCCCAGTTGTAGGTCCAGGAAGGCCAAAAACATCCCTCCACATCTTTGGTTTTTGAAGACACAGGGTTCCAAGGATTCCTTCCATTTCAGGTTGAAACCACCACACTGAGTCTTCTGAGCATGAGACCCTTGGCATGCCCCAGCTGGGCCCGCCCTGTACTGTGTCCTAAGCCAGCTCACCATTACTCCCTGGGTCCCTCCCCATACACATCAGTTCCTCTTCAAGCTCTGGTCACTGTCACTACTCTAGGATGTGAAACCTGAACCTTGCCCATTATGGTCCTCCAGTCCCAACTGTCACTATCCAAGCCTTCACTCTCTAACAGTCATCTCAGATAAATACAGACCCCTCTCAGAGCCCTGAGCAAACTGGGATATTCCTGTAGATACCTAAGGTGTTTAGGGAGGAAAACCTCTACCCTTACACTACATTGGAAAGAACAGAGACTTCCTAGTTAGAAGACTTGAGTTTGAATCCTTATTCTATTGCTAAATGGCTGTATGGTCGGGCAACAGATCAAACCTCTCCATGACTTGATGCCCACATCTGCAGAATGGACATAATTATTGGACCCACCTCACAGGGCTGTAGTGAGCATTAAAGGCCGTAACCCATAAACATCTGGCATAGTGCAATGGAAAGAATAGACACTCCCAGAACCAAGTCTTCTTTTCCCAGACTCCAAAGCTACTTTTGAAAGTGAACTTTTCATGTGATTAGTTTTTATATGTGATATGTATATCACGATTGTTCGCAAAGCAAACCACACAACCCACACCCAGATCAAGAAACAGAACATGACCAGCACCTAGAAGTCCCTGCCCCCTTACAGTTCCTACCCATCCCCAAGATGATCCAGACTTCTAACACCTTAGATTAATACCTGGCCACATTTGTGGCAGCCACTTACCCTGCACAATGGCAAACAAGATAGTCATCTATCCGGTGTGATTTGACAGGAGCCAGAAAATCCAGCTCCCACTGTGCCTAAATTTCCTCCATGATTGAGGCATTCCATTGTGTTAAGCATTGCTCCCCACCCACGGTTCTCTTTGAAGATGCAAATCCATCTGTGTTGGGGTAACAAATCCCCTAGTCTCATAGAAAAAATATCTGGTCAACTTTTCACGCTGGCTGCCAGCACAGCTGAACCTTATTCACCATCAAAGAGGCAGAAAACAGACAAGCACAGAAGAAGGAAGACAGACTTTACCTGCTTCACGATTTGGCCCAAGGCTGGTTAAGACTTTTAGCATATTCTTTAATCTAGTGTTTAAGGGACTTAAGCCACCGTCAACTAGAGCAATTTCATCAAGCCATCCACTATACAGAAAAGAAGCAGGTGGTGATAAAAATGAATCTGGTGGGAAGGGTGGGGAGTGTGGACTGAGAGAGAGCGCCCCTCCCTGTTTTCATAACACACCTTTCTAAGTCACAAGCCCAGGAGAGCTGCTGGCGCTATGACGTCATCAGATGTCAGTCCTTTGACAAATGAGTCCATCCTGCAGCTGGAGCCTTTGATAAGCCATTTGCAGGCGTCTGGGAGACATACACGCTGGCCTTGGGAATGCATCCTAGCCCCATCTCAAATTCGCATCTTTTCATGTTTTTTTAAAAAGCATGCCATGCATCTGTGAAGATTCATGGCTTAAAATATTTTTTCTTTTCTCTGACATTTCACCTTTTCTTCTTATTTTATTTTTTTTTTTAAGGAAAAGAAAATATTCACTCCAAGGTTCATTTAGTTTCTGGGTAATAACTGTCAGATACTAACGGATAGCCCCATATATCCAGCATAAAATAATAGAATTTGTTGAGTGCATTAGACATCCAATAATGGGTATGGTGGACAGCATGTGTAGAGCTGAAGAAAGGTTTCTCTTGGTAAAAGAGAATGCATGCTATGGAAAACAAGTCATAAAAGACATTTATCAAAATGCCCTCCTGCACCTTCCTGCATTTGCATACACAAGTCCCCCTACCTAGAATATTTTTTTTAACTTTCTCTCCCGGGCACCTCCTTTTCAGCCTGCAAGACTCAAATCAGTCACATCTTTTCCAGGAAGCATCCCCTCACCTGTATTCTGGACTCCCTCTCATCACACCCTTAGCATCCTGGGCTTGCTTCCGCCAAAGCACCTGTCATATTCCATTGTAGCCATCAACTGTACTATTGTCTTCTGCAAACTGCTAGCTCCTTGAGGACAGGGTTGGTGTTTTCTACACCTGCAGTCTGAGCCCCTAACACTGTATGAGACTCAGTCCAGCAGATGCTGTTGGTGCCCACCTGTGGCCCCCAGCCCTTACCGCTTCAGTGTAAATCTCTCCAATTCCAACAGGCAGCATCTCCGTCTTTGCCTGAGTGTTTTCACTGGCTTCCAGAGCCCACTTTGCTGTTCCTGTGAAAGGCTGGAAATGCTAGAAAATGAATGCCGTTCCCAACAGCCCTCCAACAATGTCTGAAGGAAGTGGGCATACCCCTGTGCCTCCCTCCCTGAAGGGCAAAACTGAGCCTCATGTTTGACATTGTCTTCAGAATTCCTCAAGTGGTATTAAACTCAATTTGCCCTCATGGTAATAAGCTTGATAACACACTCTTTGTTACCTGCCTTTCTTTCCTTCCCTGTCTCACTTGCCCACTCACTCCCCTTTCGGTGTTTCCTGGGATCATCTCCAAAACAAACTACAGTACCGGTGGACCTCAGAGATATTGTGGGTTTGGTTCCAGACCACTGCAATAAAGTGAATATTGCAATAAAGCGAGTCACACAAATTTTTTGGATTTCCAATGCATATAAAAGTTATGTTTACATTATACTGTAGTTCATTAAGTGTGCATTGCATTATGTGCAATGTACATACCTTACTTTACGGCCAGTCATGGTGGCTCATGCCTGTAATCCCAGCACTTTGGGAGGCCAAGGCTGGAGGATCCCTTTAGCTCAGGAGTTACAATGAACTATGATTGCATCACTGTACTCCAGCCTGGAAGACAGACTGAAACCCTGCCTCAAAAAAAAAAAAAAAAAAAAAAAAAAAAAAAAAAAAACCTTATATT
>NW_016827924.1:99776-118155 GCF_001698545.2 Rhinopithecus bieti
TGAAGTTTGCTACATTGATTGACTCTTCCTTTCATGAAAGATTTCTCTGTAGCATGAGATGCTCTTCGATAACATTTTACCCACAACAGAGCTTCTTTCAAAATTGGAGTCAATCCTCTCAAATCCCGCCACTGCTTTATCTACTAGATTTATGGAATATTCCAAATCCTTTGTTGTCATTTCAACAATGTTCACAACATTTTCACCAGGAATAGATTCCACCTCAAAAAAACCACCTTTACTCATCCATAAGAAACAACTCTTCATCAGTTAAAGTTTGATCATGAGATTGCAGCAATTTAGCCACATCTTCAAGTGTCATTTCTAATTCTAGTTGTCTTGCTATTTCCACCACATCTGCGGTTACTTCCTCCATTGAAATCTTAATCCCCTCAGTCATCCATGAGGGTTGGAATCAACTTCTTTCAAACTCCTGTTAATGTTGGTATTTTGACCTCTTCCTGTGAATCACAAATGTTCTTAATGGCATTTAGAATGGTGAATCCTTTCCAGAAGGTTTTCAATTTACTTTTCTCAGATCCATCAAATGAATCACTATCTATGGCAGCTATAGCCTCATGAAATTTTTTTTTTTTTTTTTTTTTTTTTTTTGAGATGGAGTCTCACTCTGTCACCCAGGCTGGAGTGCAGTGGCATGATCTTGGCTCACTGCAACCTCTGCCTCCCAGGTTCAAGCAATTATCTTGCCTCAGCCTCCTGAGTAGCTGGGATTACAGGCGTGTGCCACCAGAGCCAGCTAATTTTTGTATTTTTAGTAGAGACAGGATTTCACCATGTTGGCCAGGGTGGTCTCGAACTCCTGGCCTCAAGCAATCTGCCCCCCTCAGCCTCCCAGTGTTGGGATTGCAAGTGTGAACCACCATGCCTGGCCAAAATGTATTTCTTAAATAACAAGACTTGAAAATCAAAATTAGCTCTTGATTCATGGGCTGCAGAGCAGATGTCTTAGCAGGCATAAAAACATTAATCTACTTATATATCTTCATCAGAGCTCGTGAGTAACCAGGTACATTGTCCATGAGCAGTATATTTTGAAAGGAATCTTTTCTTCTGAGCAGTAGGTCTCAACAGTGGGCTTAAAATATTCAATAAACCATGCCATAAACAGATGTGCTGTCATCCAGGCTTTCTTTTCTATTTATGAAACACAGGCAGACTAAATTTAGCATAATTCTTAGGAGAGGAGTTTGGGAATGGTAAATGAGCATTGGCTTCAACTTAAAGTCACCAGCTGCAATAGCTCCTGACAGGGGAGTCAGCATGTCCTTTAAAACTTTGAAGACAGACATTGAATTCTCCTCTCTAGCTACGGAAATCCTAGATGGCATCTTTTTCCAATAGAAGGCTATTTTGTCTACATTGAAAATCTGTCATTGAGTGTATTCACCTTCATTGATGATCTTAGCTAGTAGATCTTCTGGAACTTGCTGCAGTTTCTCCATCAGCATTTGCTGCTTCACCTTGCACTTTTATTTTATGTTAAGGAGATGGCTTCTTTCCTTAAGCCTCATGATCCAACCTCTGCTAGCTTCCAACTTTTCTTCTGCAGCTTCCTTACCTCTCTCAGTATTCGTAGAATTGGAAAGACTTAGGACTTTGCTCTGGATTAAGTTTTGGCTTAAGGGAATATTATGGATGGTTTGATCTTATATCCAGTCCAATAAAATTTTCTCCATATCAGCAATAAGGCTGTTTCACTTTCTCATCATTCATGTGTTCCCTGGAGGAGCACTTAATTTCCTTCAAGAACTTTTCCTTTGCATTCATAACTTGGCTATTTGGTGCAAACGGCCTAGCTTTTGGTCTATCTTGGTTTTCAACATGCCTCCCTCAATTAACTTAATTATTTCTAGGTTTTGATTTAAAGAGAGAAACATGTGACTCTTCTTTTCACTTGAACACTTAAAGGCCACTGTAGGGATATTAATTAGACCAATTTCAATATTGTTGTGTCTCAGGGAATAGGCAGACCCAAGGAGAGGGAGAGAGATGGGATAGCCAGTTGGTGGAACAGTAGGAATCCATGCATTTGTCGATTAAGTTTGCTATCTTATGTGGGCACAGTTCATGGCACCCCAATACATTTATAATAGTAACATCAAAGATCACTGATCACAGATCACCATAACAGATTTAGTAACAATAAAAAAGTCTGAAATATTGTGAGAATTACCAAAATGTGACACAGAAACACAAAGTGAGTGTATGCTGTTGGAAAAATGGCATTGATAGACTTGCTCAATGCAGGATTGCCACAAACCTTCAATTTGTTTTAAAAAAATGCATTATCTATTAAGTGCAATAAAGTGAAGTACAATAAAACAAGGTATACTTGTACCTGCATTCAAATCCTTGTCTCAGGGTCAGCTTCTGGAGAAGCCAAACTTACACAGAATGACATAATAGATGCTCAATAAATGATTTTTGAAGGAATGAATGAATGATGGTTTATTATAGCACAAATACCAAAAAGACCTCTCTAGGACTGGATTTTGTGTAGGGTCTGTATTATCCATTTTAAGTGACCACATTGAATCAAAACAAATCTACTTGAAAAACCTCCTTCACTTTGGACAAAGCAGACAAAACCAAGTGCTAAGGAACTTGGAAGATTGCATCATATGGCATTGAGGTAGATAGTTGTACCCAACTTAAATATTAGAGCACAGGGGAAGCCTTGTCAATTTGATTTTAATTTGGGGCTGCTGGCCACACTGGTTTCCCCTATTCCCTCTTCTGTAATCAATCATGATGCAGCTTCAACTGGGCTTTGGGTTCTGTTTATGTAAGAAGCTGGCAGCCTGTGTGTGTGTGCGTGCGTGCGTGCGTGCATGCGTGTGTGTGTGTGTGTGTGTGTGTGCGCGTGCACATTTCCCCAGGGAAATGTCAGCACCTGAGAGTCTGTACTCACTGTGTCTCTCAGCCCCTTTAGCGAACACAAGGGGCTAGAAAATAAGGAAATTAGGGAAGGTGTTGTCAATAGTGCACATCTGATTTTACTGATTGCCTTTCCTCCAATGATCTGCTGTCCATGAGACTCTAGCTTAGTTCTAAGAGACCATTTCCCACCCAGGCTGATGTTTCTGCCACCTATATGATCTGATCCAGGGGGGCCCTTTCTGGAGGTACCTGAGCTTATTGGAGACAAAGCTGACCACTGACATTCCTTCTATTTGGAAAATTCTTTGAAATTTTTAGAATGTCTGCATTTTCAATAAGCTAAGATGATTTGCCATTCTCATCTTGCTGTGTTTCCCAACAGGATTTCAGAATTGAGATTTTCTTTTTTAGTCCCTTTCATAGGCAAAAGAGACTGGAATATACAATTGGCCCACATGTAGGAAAAGGAACCCAACAAAAATAGCTAATATTTGTTGAGTTTTATAATGTGCAGAGAGCTCTGTGTCTATTATCTCCTTTAACCCTCACACAACCCATGGGGCTTTATGATTATCTCCATCTGACAGATGAGGAAAGTGAAGCCGGGAGAGATAATAAAACTGACCTGGAGTTATAGGTTAGTAAATGGCAGCTCAAAGGACATGCCAAAACCCCGCATTCTTAACCATGACTCTCAACCCATTCAACATCTATTGAGCACTGATTATTGCTGAGGTTGTAATGTAAACATTACTTGATTTTCTTGTTTAATCTTCTATTCAGTATGTTCTATTCAGTAGCATTTGTCTTCGTTTGGGTTCCCCCCGTAGGGGTGGAAAGGTGTGCTACAGTTCTTCACCCATCTTAAGGGTCACAGCCCACACTTCTGTAACAACAGCCAGGTTAACAAGAGAAAAGCATAACAGATTTATTTAATCGAAGTTTTACGTAACATGGGAGCCTTAACAAATGAAGACCCAAAGACCCAGGGAAAACTATTTTTCTGCTTAGGCTCCATAAAGAATGGGGAGCTGGGCCGGGCGCGGTGGCTCAAGCCTGTAATCCCAGCACTTTGGGAGGCCGAGACGGGTGGATCACGAGGTCAGGAGATCGAGACCATCCTGGCTAACACGGTGAAACCCCGTCTCTACTAGAAAATACAAAAAATTAGCCAGGCGTAGTGGCAGCGCCTGTAGTCCCAGCTACTAGGGAGGCTGAGGCAGGGGAATGGCGGGAACCCGGGAGGCAGAGCTTGCAGTGAGCCGAGATGGCGCCAATGCACTCCAGCCTGGGTGACAGAGCGAGACTCCGTCTCAAAAAAAAAAAAAAAAAAAAAAAGGGGGGCTGTATTTTATAATTTTCTCAAATTGCAATAATGATATACTTGAGACTGGGTAATTTATAAAGAAAAGATGCTTAATTGGCTCATGGTTCTGCAGGCTGCACAGGAAGCATGGTGACATCTGCTTCTGGGGAGGCCTCAGGGGGCTTTTACTAACGGCGGAAGGCAAAATGGGAACAGGTGTCTTACATGACAGGAGCAGGACCAAGAGATGCGGGGAGATGCCCCAAACTTTTAAACCACCATCTCTCACTAGAACTCACTCACTATCACAAGAACAGCATCTAGGCTGAGCGCTGTGGTTCACACCTGTAATCCCATCACTTTGGGAGGCTGAGGCAGGTGGATCACAAGGTCAGGAGCTCGAGACCATCCTGGCTAATACGGTGAAACCCCGTCTCTAGTAATAATATAAAAAATTCGCTGGGCGTGGTGGTGGAGATCTGTAGTCCCAGCTGCTCTGGAGGCTGAGGCAGGAGAATGGTGTGAACCCAGGAGGCGGAGCTTGCAGTGAGCTGAGGTCACGTTACTGCACTCCAGCCTGGGTGACAGAGCGAGACTCCATCTCAAAAAAAAAAAAAGTAAAATAAAACAGCACCAAGGGGATGGTGCTAAACCATTCACGAAGGATCCACCTCCATGATCCAATCACCTCCCACCAGGCCCCAACTCCAACACTGGGGATTACAATTGAACATGACATTTGGGCAGGGACACAGATCCAAACCATATCAGCAGCTGTGTAGAAATATGATTGGACAAAATGGTATGATTTAATGGTAATGGACTTAGGTGGGAATCCCAGCAAAGCCTGTTTGTTCTGTTTTTTCTTGGCCTCTCTGAGTAGCATTTCTTCCTCCTGAGCATGGTGCAGGACTCCTCTGGAATAAGGGCTTCAAGGAAGAAGGGAGAGAGGAGTGACCTTTCTCGGTTTTCTGGTTTGCTTTGGTGGAGAGGGGCTCTGGTTTCTATGACTGACTTCGAGGAAAACAGAGGGACAGGGACAGGAAGGTAGGGTAAGGTCAGAGAGATCTTGCTTCTGAGGCCTTCCAATCTCCTGTAGTTCAAAGTACTGAGCAAGTCAAAGCACTATACTTTGGGGTATTATGTTCCGTGCCCCCAAACCGCAAAAGGAGACTGTGAAATTAGGATGTGAGGGCAAGTCAGTTATCTGAAGAAGATTCCAGAAGACACCAGTAGGGCAGTAGGGAGGTGAGGCAGGGAAGGGAAGGCAGTCACTAATGGGTGCATCACCAAGAAACTTACTACCATGGGCAACTGGGTTTCAATCTTGCAGGCAAGCTTTGGGAGATACTGTGGAACATGTACCTCAATTACCCTTTTCAAGGGACAAGTAGGCTAGGGTAGGCATCTACCAATTCCCAGTTGCGGACTGGCTCCCTAGCCTGCTACATGCAGGCAGTGTGGGCTCTGGTGCCTGAGGAAGCCAAGAGATGCAGATGCTAACAGTTGGAAGACGGTCCTATGTGCATTGAAGTACAAGGGAGAAGGAAATATGGGCAAGGTGCCGATTGTGACTGCGATAGTATTATTATCCTCATTGTACGGATGCAGAAACAGAAGCTTTATAATCTATGATAGGAATCTGGGTTTCTATAGATGAAGGCCGTAGTAACCAGAAATCTTGAGACAGCAAGGACAGACAGCACTGTTTCTGCCCTTAAAATATTCCTCACTTTAAACTAGATCAAGGGGACCCCCCCACCCTAGGATTGCATTGTTGAGGGGCTACTGGGTCTCCTTAGGATACCCCAAGGAAGACAGAGGCAGCAGACAGTGCTAAGAGAAGAAATGGGAATAACAAAACTGAAAAGAGAGAGACTTCGTATGCTTGCTATGGTGTGACAAAGCCCTAAATAGAAGAAAATTCCAGACCACAAGAGCAGTCTTTTAAAATTATTTTGATTGTTTAAACAACAACATCATCAATAAGCAACATCAATAAAATGTCCTGTGCTTAAAGAGCTGTCTCCAGGTTTGAGATAGAAAATGACATGTAATCAAAATGACCCTCCAACAGAGAATTCCCTGCTTTCACACCATGTTCAGGGGCCACAAACCCACCTTTGCCCAACCACAGGAAGGAGGAATTGTCTTGAATAAAAACCTTCTTTAGATCTGACCTGACTCTGGTGCCGGGTGCGGTGGCTCACGCCTGTAATCCCAACACTTTGTGGAGGCAAGTCGGGTGGGATCAACCTGAGGTAAGGAGTTCGAGATCATGCCTGGCCAACATGGTGAAACCCCATCTTACAAAAAAAAAAAAAAAAAAAATACCCAGGCATCGGTGGCAACAATGCCTGTAATCCAGCTACCTTGGAGGCTGAGGCAGGAGAATTCGTCGAACCAGGAAGTGGAGGTTGCAGTGAGCCAAGATCATGGCGTTGCATCCAGCCTGGGTGACACAGCAAGACTCTATCTCAAAAAAAAAAAAAAAAAAAAAAAGCAGAACTCATCTGGTCTTGATTCTAAATGCCATGGTGCCTCAGCGAAAATGTTCCTAGAAAAACTTGTTTATCCCCACCGAGAGAAGCCGATTCTACTAAGGAAATGGCTCTTGAACCATAAAATTCAAGTCATTTCTTTTATGCCTCTCAGCAGTGCCATGTTGCCAAGTGTGATAGGCTGAATAATAGCCTCAAAGATGTCCATGACCTAATCTCTGGAACCTGTGAATATGTTATCTTATATGGAAGAAGAAACTTTGCAGATATGATTAGGTTAAGGATCTTGAGATGGGGAGTGTCTCCTGGCATTTTGAAGGTGGCCTCAATGTAATCACATGGCTCTGAGCTAAGGAAAAAGGGGAAGCAGAGGAGGAGGTTGGAGTGATGCTATCTGGGAGGGATTCTACTGGCCATTGCTGGCTGCAAAGATGGAGAAAAGGGACCACGAGCCAACAAATGTGGGCATCCTCTAGAAAGTGGAAAGGGCAAGGAAACAGAGCCTTCTGTGGAGCTTCCAGAAGGGAACACCCCCTGCTGACCCCTTGATTTTGACCCATTGAGAACATTTCAGACTTCTCACCTCCAGAACCGTAAGATCATAAGCTTGTGCTGTTTTAAGCCATTACATTTGTGGTGACTTGTTACCACGGCAAAACAAAACCAACATGCCAAGATACCCTGGGAGCCCCCAAGCCAGCAGGCTGCTCATGTCCACCATTAGCGCTGTCAGAATAGAGTGACATCACAATTACCCCTTTGAGAGGTCCCAGGAAAAACTGCAGAGGATCCTGCTTGGGAGATGGACAACCGTAGTTCCCAGGAAATGTTAGGGAAGTCCCAGTCCCTATATCCACCTGAGAGCTAAACACCACAAAAATTAGCAAGCAGTTCCCTCTTCAGGGATTTACTGCATTAAGCAAAAATTCTACTCCAGCTGTTTCTCATCATATTCAGATGGCTGTAATTCCATCTAGAATCATAAACCAAAGGTTCCCGAACCTGCTTGGCCTCAGAATTACCTGAGGGTACTTGCTAAGGAAACCCAAGGCTACACAATCTCTGCCCTGAGGTGCTTCATCTCAAGCCCCTTAAATCAGAATCTCTGACGGTGGGGTGTGGGAATATCTGTCTTGACAAGCATCTCTAGGGAGATTCTAGTATCTGTCTGTGGACCAGGATTCAGGAAACCTTGTTTAAACTACTCAGCTTCAGAGCCTCATGCGATACTTCAACCAGCTGAGATAGTTGGATTTCCAAACCCTTAGGACAGCTATGTTCATGAAGAGGTTTTGCCATAAGAATATAAACTTGGCCAGGCACGGTGACTCATGCCTGTAATCCCAACACTTTGGGAAGTCAAGGCGGGCGGATCTCCTGAGGTCAGGAGTTCAAGACCAGCCTGACCAATATGATGAAACCCCGTCTCTACTAAAAATACAAATATTAGCCAAGCATGGTGGCAAGTGCCTGTAATTCCAGCTACTTGGGAGGCTGAGACAGGAGAATCACTTGAACCCGGGAGGTGGAGGTTGCAGTGAGCCAAGATTGTGCCACTGCACTCCAGCCTGTGCAACAAGAGTGAAACTCCGTCTCAAAAAAAAAAAAAAAAAGTAAACTTGCAACCTAAGTGGCTTTCACCTGGACAATCTTTAGCTGAAGGTTGGTCCCGGAACTCAAAGTCCACCATGTCAGCAAACGCCTCTGCATGCAGGTTACAGCTCCACCACATTTCTCAGACCCTTGGCCGCAACCTTGATGCCCCATTGCTCCAAAACCTCCGTTACCAGAAAGAAAAACTTGGGCAATACCCAAATATAGCGGATACTGCTGGTTGACTGCTCACCGGCCTCTCTTCTTTTCTTCCTTGCTAACAGAAGCCTGGTTTTGCTTGCAGGCAGCAACTAAGCAGGAAAGGTAGGACTCTCCCCAAGCCCCAGAGGACCATTGCTGTAATCCAGCAATGGGAATCCCAATCCTCTTTGCCAGCAATTGGGAAAGAAATGATCCCATGACCCAGTTCCAAATAAGGAGTCATAATTGGAAGTCTACTGGGCATTTCAGAGAGTTTTTTCTCCTGATAGAAGAGAAAGCACTTCAAGCCAGATGTGGTGGCGCATGTCTGTAATCCCAGCTACTCAGTAGATTGGGGCAAGAGGATCACTGGAGCCCAGTTCAAAATTAGCCTGGGCACCATAGCACACCCTATTTTAAAAAAGATAGAGAAAGAGAGAAAGCATTTCAAGAAGAAATTTTTTCTACCCACTTTCTTCTTGCCTGCTTGGGACACTATTATGTGGGAACATAAAGCTTAGTGCTAAAACTGCCGTCTTATATCCATAAGGTGACAGATTTAAAGGTTGAAAAAACATGCTAAAGATTGCAGAGCAGAAGGATGAAGAAGAGTAGCCCTTGATAAAAATAACCGGATAGTGGCCGGGCATGGTGGCTCATGGGCCTGTAATTCCAGCACTTTGGGAGGCCGAGGCGGGCAGATCACGAGGTCAAGAGATCAAGACCCTCCTGGTTAACACGGTGAAACCTCGTCTCTACTAGAAATACAAAAAATTAGCTGGGTGTGGTGGCAGATGCCTGCAGTCCCAGCTACTCGGGAGCCTGAGGCAGGAGAATGGCATGAACCCATGAGGCAGAGTTTGCAGTGAGCCGAGATCGCGCCACTGCACTCCAGTCTGGGTGACAGGGCAAGACTCCATCTCAAAAGAAAAAAACAAAAAATCACCAGATAGCTTGACCAACCTTGTAAACACCTAGTTGCAGGCTTCTTGGCATGAAGATTAAATAAAAGTCTGTATTGATTAGGCTACTGTTACATAGTTACTCTGTATGGCAGTTTAAAACATGACCCACCACCACCAAGAACAGAAGAATGGATAAAGAAAATGTGACGTGTACAGTTCTCCTTTGGCGTCTGTGAGGGATTGGTTCCAGGACCCCCATGGATACAAAAATCCACAGATATTCAAGTCCCTTACATAAAATGGTATAGTATTTGCATATAACCTACACACATCTCCCTATATAGTTTATGTCATCTTTAGATTATTTATAACATATAATACAATGCCTACACGTCACTTTATTTGTGTGGATTCAACATATTAAGTTGATGCAAAAGTAATTGTGGTAATGGCAAAAACCGCAATTACTTTTGCACCAATTTAATAGCACATGGCAAATTTGAGTTTTGTTTTTTGGAACTGTGTGGAATTTCTTTTTCCAAACATTTCTAAATATTTCAATCTGCAGTTGGTTGACTCCAAGGGTGTGGAACCCGTGGACATGGAGGCCCAATTGTATACAAAACAGAATATTATTCAGCCTTTAAAAAGGGGGAAATCCTGTCATTTGCAACAGCATAGATGAGCTTGGAGGACATTATGCTAAGTGAAATAAGCCAGGCACACAAAGACAAATATCGCATGACCTCATTCATATGTGGAATCTAATCAAGTTGAACTCATACAAATAGAGAGTAGATTGATGGTTACCGGAGGTTGGAAGGGTGAGGAGGGAGGGAATGTGGAATTGTTGATCAAAGGGTACAAAGTTTCAGATAGCCAGGAGGGATCAGGTTTGAGATCTATTGCACAACAAGGTGACTATAGTCAATAATAATGTATTATATATTTCAAAATAAAGAATCCATTTCAAGTGTCTCACCACAGAAAATGATAGGTAAGCAAGGTGATGGATATACTAGCTTGATTTAATCATCCCATGCTGTAAACATATATCCAAATATCACATTGTACCCCATAAATGTATGCAATTATTTGTCAATCAAAAATAATATTAATCATAAATTCGTGGGTTTTTTTAAATGGAGTCTCACTCTGTCCCCTAGGCTGGAGTGCAGTGGCACGATCTCAGCTCACTATACATTTTTTTAAAAGACGACCCCTGACAATTTTTTTTACCTCTCTTCCATTGAGAGGTAGGAAGTCTATGCCTCCTTCCCTTGAGTCTGGGTGTATGGCTACTTGATCAATAGAATATAATGAAGGTCTGTGTCAGTTTATGGGCCCAGGCCTTACGGAACAGGTCATTTCTTCTTCCTGTCTCTTGGGACGCCTACCCTTAGACCCAGACACCAGGCTGTGAGGAAACCTGAACTGCCTGTAGAGAGGCCCACGTGGAGAGGAACTAAGGTCCCTGGCCCTCAGCCTGGCTGAGCTCCCAGTTGGCAGCCAACTGCAACTTGCTAGCCATTTGAGTGACTCATCTTGAAAGTGGATCATCCACTCCAAGCTGAGCAGTTCCAGCTGATGCCACACGGAGCAGAAATGAGTCTTCCTCACTGAGCTCCACTCAAATTTCAGGTTCAGTGGAAAAATAAACATTGTTGTTTTAAGCCACTAAGTTTTGGAGTATTTTATTATAAATCAGTAGGTTACTGGGACACTCTGTCACTTGTAACTAAACTGTTTCAGATAGGTGCAGGGTCATTTTGTAGACTAGAAGTCTGCACATTTTGTGTAAAGGGCCAGAGAGTAAGTATTTTCAGTTTTGCAGGGCATATGGTATCTGGTGCAACTACTCGACTCTCCCAATGTAGTATGAAAGCAGCCATAGACAATAAGTAAAGGAACGGGGGTGGCCATGTTCCAATGAAATGTTATTTATAAAAGCAGGTGGTGGGCAGGATTTGACCCTTGGGCCATGGTTTGCTGACCCCTTCTATAGATCGAGACTATACACTCTGCCTCCTCCCATGCCCGATTCCTTCTGTTAGTCCTTGTCCTTGTCTTGCTGTCATCCCAGAAGAGACCACTGGACAAATTGTCGTCATCCATCACAATGTTTTCACCAGCCAGCAGGGAAGTTATAAAACTCAACCCTCTACTGTGCATTGAACCTAGGGCCTGACCAAAAAGCCTTCCACGAGCCTGTGATTTCTCCGAGGGAGCCCAGACATCAAAACCATAAAGACTCTTCCCCAGGCAAATTGTTACCCCCACTTGACACTCTATTTAATGGAAAGCCTTTCCCAGAAATAAGTATATTAAAATAAGCTTTGCATTTCTTACATTAACTGAAATTTGATGCAAATTGATAATAAATTACCTTCCCCTGCTCATTCATTTGGGAATCACATAAACTAGTTTACAGTTATGTATTATTACATTTCACATTAATATAGCCATAGGAAGCTAGGCTTTGGAGAAATTTGCTTCCCAGCAAACTATCAGAAATAGAGGAGGTAAAAGTGGGATTTGGTGGGATATCTGACTCTCCTAATGTGCTAGCCACTGAGAGTTGTAGAAAGTAAGGCATCAGTGCACCCCTTGAGGCCCAACTAATTTATCAAATGATCACTGTTTTTCTTATTTATCTGGCATAATTTTTGCAACTTCAGGATCTTACAACATTCCTTTCTTTCTTCTATCCTTTCTTCCTTTCTTCCATCTTTGCATCTTTTCTCCCTTTCTCCCACTAACTTCTATCTCAGTACCTTTGGAACCATTAGTACTACCTCTGGATGCAAAAGGTTTACAATTTAGTGGAGGTAAACATTAGACAAAGGCGCAAATTGACTAAAGGTATTCAAGGTAGAAGTTCTAAGTATACCTTCGCATCTGAAATAAAAGTTCAGTGGAGACTTCTGTTTAAAGATGGTGGATTGAACACACACATTTATCCCTGCATCCTCTTGAAATATCACTAAACAACAAAAGTGAATGTTTAAAAAGACAAACCCACAAAGGCAGAGAAAATGGGCAAAGTGGCAAAGCAAGAAAAATTTAAAATATGGAAAGCAGGTGAAGCAGGTGAAAGAGTAGTAACTAATTGGCAGACTTGAGAAAATGAACATTAAGCAAGCACTGAGGTTGGGGAAAGCCTAGAACCTCATATGCAGCATAGAACAGCCCAAATGCCCAGAAATGAGTGACACCAGATGCCTCTAGAAGTAGAGGTAAATGGGGGGGCTGAAGATAAAATAATTGGTTAAAATTCTGTTTAAAAAACCACACTCCAAGTTTCCTACTCAGTTTTACACAGACAGGCTACTGTCCTTCTCATGGGATGCATGGTCCCTAGACAGCATAAAAATGGAGATCTCTGGGCAGGAGGTTACCAGTAGAGTTAAAGTGTGGGTACCATCTGAAAAAAGAGGTAAGTGAAGTTAACAAGCCAAATATCAGGAATACCTACGCTCTTCTTCACTCACTCCCAGAATGATGGCAGGCAGACTTATACCCACCCCTTAGGAAGGAAACTGGAGTATCCTATTCTGAGGATTCTAGTTAGCCCAAAAATAAAGGTCTGAAAATGCTGATACTCACTCTTAAATATCAACTGATAGCCAAGGGTCAGCAAATACCTGCAGGAAGTCTCTAACTTGAAAAAGAGATGCCAAAGCCAATCAGCAAACGGACATAACTTGGTAGAGACAAACACTATGCAGAGAAAAGAAACCTGAAAAAAGAAAATTATTGCTAATATTATCAGAGATATAAGATGGTGATAATAGTTGAAATTTATAGAGTATTTTACTACATGCACATACTATTCTAAGTCCTTTACATGAATTAATTCATTTAATTTTCTCAATGACCCTATAAGGTAGGTAGGATTATTATCTTCATTTTTCAGATGAGAAAACTGAGGCCTAAAGAGATTAAATAAGTTACCTAAATTTATGCAATCTGTAGGCTGGATCTAAAAGCAAACAATCTGGCTTCAGAGTCTGCACTCTACCAAATAATTTTGCATCCCTGAAGCAAGAATAAGATGATATTTTAAAATAATTTTTGGAAAACCCCAAAACAAAACAAAAGCAGAAAATCTCCTGAGAATTGAAAAGAAGAAGTTAAAAGACATTAGGACTGTTGGAAGATAAACGTGAAGAAAGTTTCCAGAAAGCAGAGCAAAAAAGATAAAGAAATGGAAATTAGGAGCGAATTGATAAGAAAATTAAAGGCTCAGTCCAGGGGGGTCCAACATCTGAATCATAGCCTTTCCGGAAGAAGAGAGAAATGAAGGAGATGATATCTTCAAAGAAAAGAATTCAAGAAAATTTCTTAGAACTGAAAAATATGAATTTCTAAAGTAAGTATCAAACCTGATGGAAATGGCTCTACATACAGGCACACCATTATGAAAGTTTAGAACCCAGGACAAAGAGAAGGTCCCAAAGGCTTCCAAAGAGAAAAAAAAAATGTGGGTTGCATTAAAAGTTGAAGAATCAGAATTCAATCAGAGTTCTCAACAACTAGAAGCTAAAAGATGATGGAGAAATGCCTTCAAAATGGTAAGAGTAAATGATTTCCAATTGTACATCCTATACCCAGAGAAAATATATAAATATGCTATTATGAGGAAGTACAATTTATAACCCAAAGACATTTGCAATCAGGAAGTGCCTTAAAATTTACATTCTATGCAACGTTTCTCAGGAGGCTAATGGAGGATTTCCTTCACAAAAACAAGGGAGTAAACCAAAAAAAGAAGAAGACATTGGATCTAGGAAACAGGAAATTTAATATGGAAGAGAATTATTACATCCCATTAAAAAGGGGGATCCCAGGAAGATGGTAAGGGAAAGATTAGAGAGGACAGTTATATAATAGGAGTAGGGAGGGGAAGAGTCCAAATTAGAGTAGGCCAGAAGATTCCAGAAGTAATATCTTTAAGACGATGGAATTAACAGAATGTTGTATGTTCTTGATTATATTAAGAGGAGATTTAGACAGCAAGGAAAGATCTGGAGGTTAACAATAGTGTACATAGAAAAATGTCTCAGTGATCTATTTCTGTGTAACAATCCACTCAGAACTTTAATGACTGAAAACAACCACCATTTTATTTGATCATGATTTTGAGGATCAACAACTTGGGCTGGGTTCATCTGAGTGGTTCTGCTGGTCTTGCCTACTTATGCCTCTGCAGTCATTTGGTGGTTCACTTGAAGCTGGATGGTCCAAGATAGCCTCGCTCACATTCTGGTGGTTGCCAGGCTGTTGGCTGGGAAATCTGTTTTCCTCCACATGGCCTTGCCAGCAGGATAGCTCAGACTCAATCACATCATGGTCTCAGGCTTCAAACTGCACCACATTTGCCAATGTCTGTGGCAGGCTGAATAATGCCCCCCCCAATATGTCCACATAATCCCCAGAACCTGTGAACGTGACCTTATATAGCAAAAGAGATTTTTGCAGATGCAATTAAGATAAGGATCTTAACGTGGAGAGGTTATCCTGGATTGTGGTGGCAGGGGAACAGAGGAGGGTGTAATCACAGTGGTGCTTATAAGAAGGAGACAGGAGGAGGTTGAGTAAGAGGAGAAGGTGATGTGATGATGGAAGCAGAGATTGGAGTGGTGCACCTTCAAGATGGAGGAAGGGGCCACAAGTCAAGAAATGCAGGCAGCCACTAGAATCTGAAAAAGACAAGGAAATGGATTCTTCCCTCAGAGCCTCCAAAAGGAACTTCTAAAAGCCCATCTTTTGGCTTTAGCCCAGTAAAATTGATTTCAGACCTCCAACCTCCAGAACTGTAAGAGAATAAAACTGTATTATTTTAAGCCATTAAGTCTGTGGTAATTTGTTATAGTGGCAACAGGAAACTAACACAATTCCCCATCACCAAAGCAATTCACATGGCTGAGCTCAGATTCAAGAAGCAGAGAAACCAGCCTAGAGGTGGGGGAGCGGCAAAGTCACATTGCAAAGAGGTGTGCATTCAGGGAGGAATTATTACAGCCATCTTTGCAAATCATCTACCCCAGGGAGAAAGTGAGAAAATAGAACTGTGTGCTGCATGGCTCAGCTATGAATACTGTTTGCATAGTCATAATAATGTGAATGCTGAATATTGATCTAACCTAAATTAGAATACAAGTATTTTAAGAGAAAGTGAGACAGGGAACAATGAGTACAGGTGAGGGTAGTGAAAGAGAACTAAATACTTATATTTCATCAGAGGAAGTCAATAGACATTAAAAGATAAGGCCCACAACCGAAAAATCCTGAAGTAGCAGTATAAGCATGTTTTTTAGAGTTAAAGAGGTAAATACCTGAAGAGATAGCCAAAGGAATGGAAAGGGGATGGATTTGCCAGAGACTTCTGTTTGTTCATAAAAAGCCTTATAGAACGATTTCACTGTTTAAATTATATGCATGTATCGATGACCAAGTACATAGAAACTAGTATTTTGAAAGGAAGGTGCACTACCTCTCTTTTGGTTGTTGTAAAGATCTCGTTTTATTTAGAACTGCCTTAATTATGTAACAATACAATCTCTCACTTATAAACCAAAGCTAATGCTAAAAGCTATGGTTTTTTCCTCACTAATGAACAAATAAAAATAAACTTAAAAGGCAACATTTTACACAAATACATGTAGATAAAACTAAAGGGCCTCCAATAGAAATGAAGACTCCAAGCTCCATAGCCTGGAGGCTGATAAAAGGCCACCATAATGTTAGCAGGCGTTTGCCTGATAGTTATAAAGGTAATTTATACCCAGAACATTTCTACGCATGTGAGAGAATGACCCTCCATTTTACTACATGTTGTATTAATGTCAATCAATATACGTTTGAGCGCTTTGTACATTATGGATAATAATGTTGGAGCTTTGCAAACCATTCCTCTTGGGGGAGCTACACAAAATTCTGTAGGAGAGAAGACAGCAAAGCAACCAAGCCCTGGATGGCCAAGCTCTCTTTGGGTTCAACAGATGTTAGTCAGCTCAGCTATGCAAATGAGACCAGAAGCAGGCCGACTCGCAGACTGAAAACAGAAAATGCCCTGGGAGTAGGTGAGGCCATTTGAAATGAGAAAGTGGCATCTGGATGTGTTCAGGAAGGAGGCTGTCTGGACAAGGGACTTACTCCTGGACCACGATGCTGTGCCAAAGAAAGACAGCTATGTGGGGGACGTTAGCCAAGTCGCTTAGTTACTTCAACTTCTCAGTGGTTGCTTTGTAAAACTGGGCACACCAATCACCTATACAGATGCTCCTCAAGTTACAGTGGGGTTACATCCTGATAAACCCATCGTTAAAAATATTGTAAGTTGAAAATGTATTTAATCTACCTAACTCACCGAACATCACAGCTTAGCATAGCCTACCTTAAATATGCTCAGAGCACTTACATTAGCCTATGGTTGGGCAAAATCATCTAACACAATAAAGGGTTGAATATCTTACATAATTTATTGACTACTGTACTAAAAGAGAAAAACAGAATGGTTGTATGGGTACTTGATGTACAGTTTCTACTGAATGTGTATCACTTTACACTGTTGTAATGCCAGAAAACTCTAAGTGAAACCATTGAAAGTTGGGGACCATTTGTACTTGGAGTTGTTGTGAGGATTAGAAAATCTACATACCGTTTTATTTTATTTTATTTTATTTTATTTTATTTTATTTTATTTTTTAAGAGGCAGGTTATCTCTCTGTCACCCAGTCTGGAGCGCAGTGGTGCTATCACAGCTCACTGCAGCCTCAAACTCCTGGAATCAAGAGAACCTCCCACCTCAGCATCCCAAGTAGCTGGGACTACAGGGGCACACCACCATGCCTAGCTAATTTTTTGATATTTTGTAGAGATGGGGCCTTACTGTGTTGCCCAGGCAGGTCTTGAACTCCTGGATTCAAGCCTCAGGATCCTCCTGCCTCAGCCTCCCAAAGTGCTGGGATTACAGGTGTGAGCCACTGTGCTGGACCTGTATATTTGTTTTTGAAATTACTGGGCTTGATTCTTCCCCTTTCTCTGCTTCCACAACTTCTGTCATGCAACTTGGTAGTCCATTCTCCTTCCCCTAACTTGACTTTGAGCTTGGCCAAATGACTTGCTTTGGTCAATGAAATGTAGCTAGAAACCTGTATATCAGTTTTGAGCTTAGATCTTAAGAGGCCTCACTTGTTTCTGCTTGCCTTCCTGTGCCTCTGCCATTGGCCAGCTCTCCTGCTGGTCTAAGAGGGATGAGAAACATATGGAGTAAATTTGGAACCATCTTGAAGCTTAGAGTCAAGCCCAGCTGAGCCAGTCAAGATTAACAGAGCCACCCCACATGTGAGAAAAATAAATGCCTATGACTATGCTACTGTGATTTTGTGGGTGCTTTTTACATAGCAATAACTGACCAATACACGTGGCCAAGCCAAGAGGCTGTAAGAACAAGAAGAGCAGGAGCTGGAAGGAAAGGAATCCAGGCAGCCCACCTATAGACAGTGGCCATCTGGAAAGTACCTAGAGTGATATGATTTTGGAAGAAAGAAATTCCATGTGCTGAGAAGCTCAGGATATCTTATTAGAATTCTTAGGACAGGGAATTCTTACTCCATAAACAGAGAGTTTTATGCGTTTTAAATATTTATGCTGTAGGATTTCTTTTGTCTTTAGCTTTTGTGGTGGCCTGCCCATTTTCAAAGGGGAAAGAAAGAGACCTGTACACACACGATAGGGCTAAAGAGAAAAGGAACAGTAAATTCCTGGGGTCCAGGCACAGACAGGGAAATAAGTGTAAAAACCTTGCTGAGGAAAAGGCTGAAATTCGGGATGATAAAATCAGGGAACACAGGTGGCTTTTCTTGTCTGGAGTTGCTTCTCCTCTAAGATCTGCTTCTCTCATCCACTGGAGCATCAGCACTGTGTTAGGTTGAAGCATGTAATTCTTTTTTTTTTTTTTTTTTTTT
>NW_016827924.1:118559-137685 GCF_001698545.2 Rhinopithecus bieti
TCCGCCCGCCTCGGCCTCCCAAAGTGCTGGGATTACAGGCTTGAGCCACCGCGCCCGGCCGAAGCATGTAATTCTTGTTTGTTTGTTTGTTTGTTTGTTTGTTTGTTTGACAACGTCTTACTCTGTCATTCAGGCTGGAGTGCAGTGGCACAAGGCTTATGGGTCACAGCAGCCTCAACCTCCCGGGCTCAAGTGATCCTCCCACCTCAGCCTCCCAAGTAGCTGGTAGTACAGGTGTACACCACAACACTCAGCTAATTTTTGTTTGTTTGTTTGTTTTGTAGAGATGGTCTCCAACTCCTGGGCTCAAGCAATCTTCCCACCTTGACCTCCCAAAGTTGTTAGGATTACAGGTATGAGCCACCACACCTGGCCTCAAGAATATATTTCTTGTATGCAACCAAAATTTACTTGGGTTTGAATTGAAGGCATAATTCAAAGTTGTTCCACTAGACCCTGAACTTCTTGAGTGTAAGAATGTCTTACTTCTCTGTGCACCTCCTGTGTCTAGCACAGTGCCTGGCCCATGTTACATGGATGGATGGATGGATGGATGGATGGATGGATGGATGGATGGTCAGATGATGGATGCATAGATGGATGGTTTGGATAATGGATGGATGAATGAATGCACGCATGGGTGTATGGTCAGATGATGGACGAATGGATGGATGGATGGATGGATGGATGGATGGATGGATGGATAAATGGATGATTAGATGTTTAGCAAGTGGATGGATGAATACATGCATGCATGGGTGGATGGATGGATGGGTGGATATGTGAATACTCACTTACTGGAATTTGTGGAAGTGTAAATATATACAGAACAGAGGCATTTTTGCTTAGAGATACTGAGCAAGGATTTCATCTAAGTTCTTAAATCACTTTGTATATTCTAAGTGCTCAAATATCTTTAACATTATTGCTATCATTTAATAATATTTTGGAGCCTCCTCCACTAGCTAGTAGCGAACAGAACTCATTAAAACAAGTTCTCTGATATCTAAGACCTTACTGTGTAATGAAATGTTAATGCAGTCTTTAAATTGCAACAGTATTTATATCTTTGATTAAATGTAATTTCTCAGTCTCATTTATATTTTTTGTAGTCTAACTGCGAAGGTGTCAACTGGGGCAGGCATGTTACAACTGATGGCCAGGTGAACCAGATGGTTTCAGAAAACAGCTTCTCTGCTCCATGATGACAGAGTACACTGGGGCCCCAGCCAGCCCACTCTAAGATTGAAGCCACTGATCACGAAGAGGATATGGTAGCTGGAAAACTCATGCACTGAGCACATCCAGATGAAGATAACAGCCCATGGCATCTCAGGTCGGGGCAGAGTATGTTTTCCCAAACACCAGTTGCCTCGAATACCTTTCTGGTATGTTTCGTGTCTCTCTGATGCCCACGACTTCCCTCACTGCCACCTGGATTCTGCTTCCAAGCTCTGAACACTCTCACATGCCTGAGGATACTCCTACCCACTACCTGTTCTCCCCTCTCCTCCCCTCCATTCCCACCTCAATCCTAATCTCAGCACCTGCCCCACCCTGGAGAGTATCCTCCCTGGCCCAGACCCTCCCACTGGCAGCATCAAGAGATGCAAGGGGAGTTTTCGGGAGCTGCTGATGGCTGCATTGCTAATGTGGCTGTGAAGAGTACCTGCAAATGTCGAGCCACTTATTTCTATTCATTGATTTCAATTTGCTGTGCAGTCATCTCCTGGGCTCCCATTGGCCCAAGCACTCAGAGCCCTCTTCAAGGCACTGCTGAGAGGAGCTCTGGAGTTCCTGGGGCAGGCCAGTCCTTCATCGCAGGGCACAGCCCAGAGCTCCACGGAAGCAACTTCAATATGTGGGCCAGCGCCGAGCAAATGGGAAAACATTTTGAAGCCGCAGGCTTCTCCTGAATTAAATATTTACTCATTTCATGCCTCTCCCTCTGTCCACGGAGAATCCAGCTCAAACTAAATAACAAAGGAGGTCAGGCTTGTGATCTGCACAAAAATACCCTGCAATTATAGGAATATTGGACCTTACAATTAATGCCAGGCCTGTGGAACTTGGAGAGGGTCCAAAGAAAAGCAACAGAAATGATGAAGGGGCAGAGAGATAAAGCTAGTAGGAAAAGCTAGAGAGGTAGGACTTGTTTTAAATGGAAAAGACCTTGGGGGTGGCTTAATTACAGTCTCCAATACATTTTGGGGCTGGAACATGGCAACGTGGGATCTCTATTTCCACTAGGGATACGCTTAACCTCTACCACCAGATTGGCCACCTCTTGTGTCCAAACATTTTGATCTCACTTCCCTGTTAATAAAAACACATTGAGCACTCACCCCCTAATTGTGCTCATTCATTTAATTTTAACGTATAGAAATATATCATTGTACTAACATTATCTTCATTATGAAACATGCACAAAAATAGAAAATATTCAAGGGTGAGACAAACATAACTTTTAATAGACATTCTAAACGATTCTTCCCACATCTCAGTGGGAGTCCACCGTGGAGTTCACTTTCTGGACTGAAGATAATCCCAGCCACAAGACCTTCATGATGGCAGGGACCTTCTCATGTCTTTCTTGTCCAGCCCCGTATCCCCAGAACCCAGAATGGTGATTGATCGGGATCCCCAGAAGCAGATCCTGAGATGGAAATTCACATGTGAGTATTTGATTAAGAGCATGCTCCCAGGGGGAGGTGGGTAAAGGGAGCCAGGAAGCAAGACAGGGAAGAGGAGGGTGCCAAATATGAGGGGATTTCATGCCAGGTCCCCGCAGAGGGAAACTTGTGCCTGATACTGCTGGGAGCTCTGGAATGCGAGTTACACCTCAGCAAGGGAGCTGGGCTTTCAGACTCTCCCACTGGTAATCACTAGTGAACATGGCCTCGGGCCTGGAGCAGGCAGAGTGATGGACACCCCAGGATTTCTCAGGCTTTCTGGGGAGGCAAAGTGGTGCCAGTAGCCTGAGGGAAATCCTCTGAAAAGAAGCCCCCAGTGCTGGCTGGAGAAAGCACACTGCAGGGGATTAGGGGGCTTGCAAAACATAAGGACTGTGTATACAAGGCGATGGGGGACACTGACACTGTGCACTATGGTAACTAATTTATCGCATGTGCTCTGTTAATGTTTACTGACTGGTGGACTGAACTGTGCAATACATGCTCCCAAGTAGGTCCCCGTGCTCTCTGCGCAGGGCTCCGGAAGCTTTTTCCATGAGAGTGGCTGGTGTGAGATGGCCAGTTTCCCTGCCCAGGCCTGGATTGCAGAGGAAGCACCATGAGGAGCGTGGGGAGCAGCCCTCAGGAGATTGAGGCCTTTGTAAAACATGGACAAAGACAAAGCGCTGCCCCAGAGGTGGTGATCTGGCAAGCTGGAACAGAGCCTGCACTTTCAAAAACCATTTCGCTAGGCTTGACCAAGCAGCAGGGACCTGCTGCCCCTGGAAATTTGGGCCAAGGACCGAATGCCCCATTTCCCAGCTCATGCTGTGGCCATGTGACCTTAGGTAGAGTTTGGCTTCTCTCAACATGGACATTTCTGCATCTATTAAAATGGGGTGGGCCAGGCTTGCTTCCTGCCTTGTGCACATGTAAATATTCTGCTTTTGGAAAACTCAGGAGCCTTTGGAAAAAGAGAAATGACAAATATCTGCAACCATGGGTTTATCCTTTGTGGCTTGGATGGGCGGGCAGCCACCCAACAGCAGAGTGACTTGTTAGATGTGCTCTGAGGGGCCAGAGTTTGTCCTGTGGCCATTTTTGCAGAAACTAACACCCATGGTTTCCTGCTATGATGTGATCACCCTCTGTACTCTGCGCTCCATCTCAGATATATCACAATTAACATCTCACCATTCTTGCAGCATTCTTTAATGCAGAACTTTATTTCATCATCTGAAATACGGAGTTAAAAATGTGTGGATGTGGATTCTAAGGCCACTGGATTTCTGAGCCACCAAACAATGATCAAATTTATATTTTTCTGTACCATCCACCTTTTAGATGGTGTTTACGTTTCATGTTAAATATAATTCTCTTTGGCTTCCCCAGCTGCCTGGGGCCTAGTTCTGCTCTGTCCTAGAGCAGCTCACCCAGGAGCTGCCTCTCCATGTGGCCTCTGGGGTCGATTCATTTTTCTCCCAATGCCTTAATGAGTGATGATTTCTAGAGACAATCAGATCGGCTGTGCGGGAGATTCAGCTCCATCATTACGACAGCCGGATACATCACAGGCACCATTTTCAAACCCATGTTTTCATCACACAGATATGACTTGATTAAACCTTTGTGATATTACATTGGGATATTTGAAAATAGCCTTTAGTGACCAGCATGTGGGTCTTGTTTCTGATAAATCTATTACTGCTATGTGAGGTACTTTTACATATGGGATTTGAGCGCAGAGACTTTGAAGCCAGAATGCCTGGGTCCAAATCCCAACTCTGCCACTTGCTGCTGTGTAACTTTGGTCAAGTTACTCAATCTCCCCGTGCCTCAGTTCCCTGATCGATAAACCAGAAATAATATTAGTGGTAAAATACCTACCTTATAAGGCAGTCACCAGGGTTAATATGTGTGAAGTGTTTGGCACATGGGAAGAGCTATATATATATAAAACACAGTTTGTATTATTACTGTCATCATCATTATTATTTGCTCCACACTACTGGAAACTGATGTTTGAGAAGGGTAAAGGAACTCGCTCAAGAGGTGGGGACATAGAGCCAAATTTTATGTCCAGAATCGATTGTCTGTGCTAGCTGCTACCTGACATTTTTCTCCCTTCAAGGTTGGCCTTTATGTGAAGATAAATAAAAATGTTGCAGAGGAGGAGGAGACACAAAGATAAGTTAGTTAGCCACATCCCAGACCTCCACCCCCAACAGCAAGCAAAAGGAGCAACTGAAGTATACACTCAGTCAGTCAGCAACCAAGATGAGATTAAGCATTCACTATGTGCCAGCCCTTGAGGCTCTCCCATGCTATCTGGAGAGCTGGACAGAGACACAACTGACCCAGCACACCATGAGGCATGCCAGAAAAGACACTTGCACCAAGTACTAGGGGAAACAGATGTCTGGGGAGAAGGGATAAGCAGGGAATCTGGTTACTATTGTTGGCTCCCCTAGCTCATTCCTTGTATCAATCAGGTTTCCGTCCACACTGCTGTGTAACAAAAAACCCTGAAGTCTCAATGGCTTATAGGAACAAGCATTGTATTTTCTTCAGTTGAACTCGGCTCCGGGCTGCAGATTGGCTTCAGGGCTGCTTCATGTATCTCTGCCTTCTAGATCCAGCAGGCACCAGCACAGGCTCTTCCCACAGCAACCAGCAGGCGAGCAAGAGGCCAACACAAATGCACAGGCATATTTAAAGCCGTCAGTCTTGTTACTTCTTCTGACTTCCCATTGACCACAAGTCACATAGCTCAGCAGCATTAATGACAGCAAAGTTCACTCTGCCTCCTCTATCAGGCGTACCTGCAAAGTCACATTGGCGTGGTTGTACAATCCTATCATCAGGATGGAGTAAAAAATTGGGAGCAAAATGCAATCTACCATGAGTGCCGTGGGCAAGGGCAAGAAAGGAGAAGAATGCAGGTTTATACAAGCACTAAGAGCTGCTCCAGGAAACAGGGCGTGGCTACTATATTTATTAAGTGAGAGACAAACGCTCAACTCAAATTCTCTCTCACTTAAGCAACACGAGAATGCATTTGCTCCATAACAGGGAAGTCTGGGGGTTTATGGAATTCCAGTTTGACTCTCTCCAAAGGCTGAAATGATGTTGTCAGGATTCAGTCACACATTCTCCATCTCTCCATCCTGGTTTTCTGTCATTGGAAGTTGGACTTAACAGCCTGAAGATTTTGTGGTCTTAACAGCTTGAGATCCCAGAAGGAGAATCTTTCACAGCATTCACAAAACAAACCTCAGGGAAGTTGCAGATTGGCCAAGTTTGCCCATCTGAACATTCCTGAATTAATTACTATGACCCTAGCATAGAATGCTCTGGGTGACCAACTAGAAGGGTGGCGGCTTGGGGACACAATGATTGTCAGCCTGATCAAGACCATGTGGAGTGGAGGAGAGCCACTTCCCCAAGGGAAATAAGGATATTATTTCAGGACAAAGAGAAAATGAATGCCAGTCACTCCTAAAGATTCCAGGTCAGTAGGTGCTTCCATTACATCTCTCTGCCTAACCAACCACCCTGGAACCTAGAACCACTCTACCCTAGGCTCACTCATGTGGCTGCTATCACATGATGAGTTCACTAAGACTGGTGAGTCTAAAATGACCTCATTCACATGTGTGAAATTTGGTGCTGGCTATTGGCTGGGGTGCCTCAATTCTCCTCCACATGGCCCCTCACCCTCCAGTTGGCTAAACTGGGCTTCTTCACAGCATGGCAATCTCAGGGGTCCAAGAGAGGGTGAAAATTCAAGCTGCTAGGTTTCCTAAGGCCTAGTCTTGGAAGTCACACAGAATCACTTCCACCACATTCTATTAGTCAAAGCAAGTTAGGCAAGGTTACAAGTCAGTCCAAATTCAAAGGAGAGAAAATAGCACTCCACTTTTTTTTTTTTTTTTTTTTTTTTTGACCAGGATCTCCTCGGGTCACCCAGGTTGGAGTGTAGTGGTACGATCGCCAGGCTATTGTACTTTTAGCAGAGATGGGGTTTCACCATGTTGCCCAAGCTGGTCCCGAACTCATAAGTTCAAGTGATCCACCTGCCTCGGCCTCCCAAAGTGTTGGGATTACAGGCATGAGCCACTGCACCTGGCTACGCTCCACTTCTTGACAGAAGGAGAGGCAAAGTCATTTGGCAAAGGGGCCTGGGGAATGAGACAATTTGTTGCAGTCATCTTTGCAAACCACCGTAGGTTTGGGGTGAGCCCAGGACTCTTGGTTGTCAAGCTCCCCACACCCAAGTGATATATACAAGGGTGGTCAGGGCACACATTAGGTTCCTCACCACTGCAGTACTGCCCCTGTCAGACTGCTCCACTCACCCCCTATCCAAATCTCCCCTTCAAGGCAAACCTCAGGTACACACCCTGAGCAGGAAGCCTGTCTTATCCCTCTGCTCTCAGTCCACTCCTGCAGCCACTGTTCTAGGGTGTTCTAAAACCACTACTGTAGTCTCTTTTCTTGCCTTTTCCACTGTGAATCTCTAAAGTAGAGACTTTCTCTCCAAGATTATCAGATCTTGGAGGGCAGAAAAAACATCTTAGTGACACAGACCCCTGCTCCATGGCACTGGAGACAAAGTAAGGCCCTCATCGACACTTAGAAACTGACAAATGGAGAGAGCTGCCACTCCCTGTGGGACTCTGCCTTTCTTCCAATGCCTCCTAAGGCAAAAACCCTGTCCCCATGGTTGGGTAGCTTTCCAGCTCCTTTCTAGGGGGAAAAAGAAGAGTAAATGTAGGGGAGCAAAAGGGAGAACTGAGCTATAAAACTGCTGGATCCAAAATGAAGGAGGAATTAGAACCAGTGCAGCTTTAATTCAAAAGAACAAAAAAGAATACTGCCATCACCGCAAACCACAGGGTCGCTCAGCTCTTGCTGCCTCACCACCCAGTAAAGTTGGCCCAGCTTCAGCACTTTGCTTGCCTTCTGCAGCCTGGCTTCGCTCCACGGGGCAACGAGAACCAAATCCCAAATGCCTTTCTTCCATTTCTCATTCATTCAGTTCTTAAGTAACCAGGAAAGAGCATCATATTAGGAATCAGAAGAAGTGGCGTTATCTAATGTTAAGTGTCTCTGCTATTATCTAATCTCATTAGAGAAGCCAATGTAATATTTGTAATACATTGCTGAACTCACATAAGAAAGGAACTTGATTTAGGAACCCACAGGGGTTACTGCTATGAACTCTATGCATAGAGTCCACCCTCACCCACCAAACCCCAGTTTCTAGAATGTTCAACCATGAAGTGTAATCCCACTGCTTGGAAGAAACACAAGATCTCCTCCCACGCCATTCGGCAAACACCAGGGAAGCATCTTGTCCTTTTCTGGGGCTTCTATCTTTGATAAAGTTTCTGAAAAGTCTCGAGACCATCTGATGGGCATCCCATGCACATCTTATCAAAAGCATAAAGCTGCCTTATTTCCTTTGGCAGAGGTGCTTGTGACGTAACTCCAGAACCAGTGCTTAGCTGGAATGTGGACTGCCTTCCAAACGCATGCCACGCTCCCTCACAGGGACTGCCCTTGCCTCTGCCTGGATCATTTGCGAGGTTTGAAACGCATCCCATATTAAACATAGACTACAGCATTTTCCTTCCCATCAGCATTCCACAGACTCGATATCGGGAGACAATTCAGCCTGTCATACTTAGCTGGAAGGATGGAGTTCTGACAAGCCATTTCATGAGAAATATCCCTGAGAAGTTGAGAGGGTTGGCTGGCAGCAGGTCACCACAGTGTGATGTGTGCTGAGAAGGTTGATGCAGCGAGATCCCTTCGTTCATCCACTCAGCAAATGTTTATTGACTGGGTACTAAGGCACAAGCCCCAGGGAATGGTAGGATGCTGAGCCAAGGAGTGGACCCTGCCCTCAGGAAATTAACAGTCTGGCTAGGGAGCAGATTCCTTCCCAAACAACCACTAGAGAATAATGTACAGCCTAGAAGTGGTAAAGCTTTAACCAGGAGACAGAAGAATTGGAAATAGTGAAGTCAGAGCCCCGAACGTTGTATGTAGGAAGTGAGGTGCAACCCATACCAGCTACTGGGCTAGGAATGAGTTCCTCTGGGCTCATCAAACCGGAGACATTGGAGATAAGATCTAGAAGGAGTAGAAGCCTGAGGAGGTAGTAAGATAGATTGGTGAGGCAGAGGGGTTCAGAACAGGTTCAAAACTCATTCCATTTTTTCTCTCTCCAACTGTCTTTGTGCCTCTATTTCATTTTGTCTTTTTTCTGTGTTTCCCTCTCTTTCCTCTTAGGCCTCCTCCTTTTCATTTCTCCTCCTCCTCTTTCTCTTGACTCTGTCTGTCTCACTCCTTCCTTCAACATCATCTCCTTCCCTTTCTACATTCCCCTTTTAGATTCTGATTTTTTTCTTTCCATTCTTTTAACCTCTCCATCTTTTCATCCTTCAATCTCTTTTTCCCCTCCCCCTGTCTCTGAAAAAACTAGACAAAAAAAGAAACTAAAGGACAGTTCTTTTGACTCATTTACTTCAAGATTATTGTGCTTGATTTTTTTATTTTGAAAAGTAAGAAGTGAACCAGACTTTAAAGGGGGAAAAGAAACCGATATTCAAGTTTCAGATTTTCATAAATTGCATTGTGTGTGCTCTTCAGTAGGTATTGGCTGTGTTCACTGTTATCAAACACATAAGAAATGCTGAGATTATTTTTTTTTAAACCCACAAGGAAAATAGCAAGGAAAACAAGATCAAATAATATGGACAAACAATTCATAGATAGGAAACCTCTAATGAATAATAAGAGGAAGAAATTGTCAACCTTCGCAAATTATCAGAGAGATGCAAATTAAAACAACATTAGTTTAAACATAAGACATTGGCAAAACTTATGAAGTTCAATAAAACCAAGTGCTGTAGAAGATATGGGGAAAGATGAACTTTCATGCACTACTGGTGGAACTGCAAAGTGATATGTCATTCTGAGGGATTATCTGGCAATGCTTAGGAATGAAGTCTGTGTAAACCCCCAGGTCTTTACCCCAGAGATACATGTGATGGTGGTAGATACATATGACAGAATTCCATGTAGCAGTCAGAAACAATACACCAGATTTACATACATCCATGGACAGGTCTTTAAGACAGCGTGTTGAGTGCGAAAGGAAAAAGATTTATAGCTTTATATTAAATTACTATTCTTATAAATTAAAAGCACATGTATACTCCCCCCAAAATGCCATATATCTTTTAAAGGAAATATATTAGAGTGGGTGTCAGACCTGGGAGTAGGATGGGGAGAGGAAAATGGAGTAGGGATGAAGGATGTAGAGGAAAAATAAGAAAACAAAACAAGAGGGATCTATGCTGGGATTGATGAGGCTGGCAGTAAGGTGCACGGGTAATTCAACTCCACATGAGGCCAGAGGACAGAAAGATGAGAAGAAAGAAATGAAGGGAAGGAGGAAGGCAGAGAAGGGGGAAAGAAGACAAACATGGTCATTGTCTCAAGGAGTGCATAGCAGGCCTGACAGACTTTATTTTAAGAGGAGAAAATAAAGTTTAAAATGAAGCCTTTGAAAGACTTGTCCAACATCACATGGCAAAGAGAGGCTTGATCCCAGGTCTTCACATTTCTAGTCCAAGCTCTTCTCTCACTGCCTTTTCTCTCAAAATGCAAAGAAGTCATGTGTTCTTAATTATCCAAATTCAAGCATTGTGCCAGATAACCAAGATGGCATCCAAAAGGATGGAGGAGGAAGAAGGCTATTAAATAGGCTTGATCACAGGGATGAAGACTCTGCTTTGACCATGCCAGACAGCTGGGCAGTGGCTCAGAGGGGCTGGTAGCCAGTGCTAAACAAAACAGCAAGGAGATTCAACGCTTGAATGAATACCATTCCCATATCCTCGGGAAAAGATGGAACTTGCTGAGAAACTATTACGAGGCTTTCTCTACCACTCCTTTCACTGCTCTGGGCTGCTCCAGAGATTTCCTTTCATCCTAACTCGGCTTCATGTAAATATGTATGCACTCAGGACTTGTTCAGTTGTAAAGGAGAGAAACCCCACTCAAACGAACTGAAGGAAGAAAACACAGGGGCGGGAATTATCTGTCCCCATAGCTTGCCAGTTCATGGAATATAGCCCACTTTGGGCATGGCTGGATACAGAGCTTTGAGCTATGTCAAAGAACACAGCCTGTTCCTCTCTGTCTGCCAATGTCTCTCACTCTTTCTCTGTTTCTGCCCACCCCCCACACAACCCCCACGCCCCTGCTTCCTCTGTTTTCCTCAGTATTGGCTTCATTCCAAGGCAGGATGTCCCCTCGCTCCCAGTAAAGACTGTTGCTGGCCAGTCCAGGCTGATATTCTACCCACTCAGCAACACCAAACACTAGAGAGTGTCTCTTTGCCCATAGCAGTAACAAAAATTGCAGGAAGGGCTGCTATTGGTCTGGCTTGTGTCATGTGCCCAAGCCTGAACGAATATAGCAGCCAGGGGTATCCTGAGCTCTGATTGGCCTGGGTCATATACCTACCATCAAAGTGTGTGTGTGTATAGGAGGAAGTATTAAGTTCAATACCAAATGTGGGTAGTGGTTACCCAAAAAGGAAATCAGGTTGCTATGTAGGCACAAAAAACAGATATCTACTACTCTGTGTGTGTGTGTGTGTGTGTGTGTGTGTGTGTGTGTGTGTGTGTGTATTTGTATACGTATTTAGTATTTATATATATCTGTATATAACTTTGTATGTATTTATTTTTTGTTATTTTTACATAGCTCATATGATCACATGGCTCAAAATTCCAAAGATACAAATAAGTGGACAATGAGGAGTTTCCTTCCCACACTTGTCCCAGCCACCCACCCAGTTACTTTTCTCCAAGGCAGCCAATATTATCGGGTTCTTATCTTTCCTGACAAACATAGTGTGTGTATATACAAGCCAACCTGCAAACAATCCTCTGCCCTCCCCCTACATCCCCTTTGTACACAAATGGATGCTTTCTATACCTGGGGTTCTTCCTCTGTTTGCATTTTGTGGTGGAGGGGGAGCAGTTTGACCCTGGAGGAGACACACTTTGGCAACCTCCCTATCCTCCCCACCCAAAGACTGACCTGGGCAGGGCAGGGTAACTCACTGGGGCTCATAGAGCTGTCTCCAGTTGTTTGCTTGAGGAGGAGCCTCCAGCCCACAGGGGAGAAGTTACAAGGGAATGCCTCAGCAACTACAGTACTGGTACACATACACACATGGGGATCATGGCCTGCTTCGGACCTGATACCTATTTTCAGGCCAGGCTAGAAGACTAAGTGCAGGTCTGGACACCCCTAAGGAAGTGGTCACTCTACTCTCCCCAGAACAAGAAGGATTGGCTGAGCAGAATACGGCTCTGGTTGGAGGAGCCAGTGCTGAAGAGGGGAAGGGAGATGACCTTGCCAAGGTGGTCACAGTCCAGGGCAGCTGTAATAGGGCTGGGCTTGAGCACCACCTTGGTTGGGGCCCAAGAGAGCCTGAACTTCGGCTCTCTGGCAAGCAAGACCCCATCCTGAGGCAAGCCACCTCCATCCTCTATCCCTGCCCTGAAACAGAAAGAGCCAAAGCATGGCCTTCATAATTTGGGGTGCCACTGCAACATATCCACAGCAGTGGTTTAGCTCTGCTGCTGGTTAAGTGCCATCCTTGCATAGGTGCTTTTCCAATATGATCCCACCTAACCCTCACAACCATCCTATGAAGCAGGAAATAGTGTGATTCCCCCTTTACAGACGAGGAAACTGAGCCTGAGCTGGGAGTGACTCAGCAAGGATGCAGACCCAGGTCTGGGTTGTACCATTCAGCCTCCCTGTGTGCCGGGGCTGGCAGGCTGTGCCCATGCTCACCTCCCTCCTCTCCCACTGCTTGGCAAGCTTCCAGCAGGACCACAAAAATCAGAAGCCTGAAAATGGCCAATCACAAGTAATGGTAAGGAGGCTCGAGCCACACCTGACATTCATTCACCTGTTGATGCTGAAACCCAGGACAGGTTTTCCCACGTGCCTGGAGCATCCCAGCCAAACGGAGGTGGCCAGGTCCTCTCCTTCCTTCCTCTGACCTCAGTGGGAGCTGCATGCTTCTAATGGCCAATGGCGTGGAGAAGCGCAGAGCAGCTTGGAGCAGCGTGGGTCACAGTGGTTAAGTGTTGTCATAATTCTCTCCCCTGGAGCAATGAACTCCATCTCCCTCTAGTCTGTGTGGGAGGAATGTAATCCAGTTCTCCTTGGAACTCAGAGCACATAGTGACTCCTTTTTCCTTTTGTGGTCAGGAAATGAGTTTTGCTCTGTTTTCACTTGGGGCTTATTATGCAATTGCTTAAAATATGCAACGGGATGCAGATATTTATATGAGGATGTTGAAATGATGGCTTTTTAATGGAAGTAATCTAATCATGCCATATCTGTACCCTTTTCATTTTTAAAAAAATTGTTCTTATGGTGTTTTAAGGAAGAAGAAATATGTGTGAGTGTGTGTGTGTGTGTGTGTGTGTGTGTGTGTGTGTGTGTGTGTCTGGGTGGTGTTTTGTTTTTGTTTAGGGTATGTGGTTTTATTTAATCTCCCAGATTGTTTAAATGGATTGCAAAGGAAAAAAAGATCCAAAAAGTATATGGCTGTGATTTAACAAGATAATTAGCAGCTGCACTTTATAACAAAATCTAAGGCAATTATCACTTCAGGAGGACCCGGAGGAATCCCAGCTGCCAACATCCCGCTTCGCTGCCAGAGGGAATGACATCATAACTGCTCCAGACAAAGGGGAGGTGGTTTCTGGTCACTGTGATGTCACTTGCTACAGCAGACAGTCCCAGACAGCTGGGAGACAGGTGGCTGCTTCCTAGGACACGAGAGAAGAGGATGAGCACCAAAAGGACATCAGTGCGTTACAGGTGCAAACCCTGCTTCCCCCAGGCCACTTCCATTGGGCCACCAAGACAGATATGTTTCCTCAGGCTTTGCCCCAAGCCCTCATATTACCTTCTTTTGAGAAGTTAATTGTTCTTCTCCTCTTCTCTGGAACCTCAGTTCTAAATCTTTATCCCAACTAATCAACTTCAGTGGCTTGTAGGGTCTTGCTCATGGTCAGGTTTACCACTTAGCTAAAATGTGTCCCTTCAAAGATGAGAATTGCTAAATTGCATTGGACAGCAAGTCAAAGCAAGCTTAAGAACAAGATTTGTATTTTCACCTCAAAGTTGCTTTCTTTCACCCTGTGGCCAATTATTTATCAATCTGGGCTCCCGGGTGCTTTTTTGATCAAAAACAGAGCACTCTAGCACAAAATTGTCAAATTCTAAATAGCAAACTGGAATTTGTCATTGATTGAATTTTATGTGTAAAATTGAGCTAGGATTACAAGTTCCAGCAAACGTTTAAGTGTATCCTGGGATAGCTCACAACTGAATGCACTCAGTCTTTTGATGGTTCCAAAGGATAGAGAAAACAGATCTGATTTCCTTGTAAATTGTACAAGTTACAGACCAGCAGGCTGACTCTGGTCACAAGCAGCCAAATGTGCCTCCCACCCACACTCCTTCTTGAAACTATAAAGTGGCAGCCAAGGTCTTGTACGTCACATAGCAAGATGACATTCTTGGTGCCCGGGTGGGAATCTGTCCTCTGTCCTCTGGCAGATAAACCACAAAAAAGTGTGCCTATTCATGGGCACTGTCTTCCACCATCCTCCAGCGCCTTCTCCTTCCCTCCTAAAGCCATCCCCCTTTGGCCCAAGTTACAAACTAGTGGAGAATGAAAGGGTCAGGACATCTCTCATTCCTTCTTCCAGCCTCAGCTAAGAGGCTTCTGGGTTACACTGAAAATAAAATGAGACTTGAACAGAAACAAGGAAGCCTTCAACTCCTAGGTCTCACTCAAATACTTAGGCTAATACTGGAGGTAACAAGGACAGGCATGCCCGGAGTTCAGCCTCCCTCTGGAACCGGGCAGAGTTCTGCAGCCGGGGACTAAGTGTACAGCCCACACAGCAGATCCTTTGGCCCAATGCCATTCTCAGCCTTCTAGAAAACTTCCTGCTTCCTTTATGGAAAACAGGTGTCCATGTCTTCATGTATTAGGCTAGATGCCAGGCAGGAGCCTGGTCTAAGGGACTCCTGTTATCTATTGCTGCTTAACAAACTACCCCAACCTTAGAGGGATAAATAACAACCAGTTTAGTATGTTCCTAGATTCCCTAGGTCAGGAATTCAGACAGAGTCCAGCAGGAGTGGCTTGTCAGTGGTCCCCAACGTCTGGGGCCTTGGCCGGGAAGACTTGGATGGTGGAAGTGGCTCAATGGCCAGGGGCTGGAATGGTCTGGAGGTTTTCATGATATAGCTTGGGTATTAGTCCCTGTCCAAATCTCAGGTTGAATTGTAATCCCCTATGTTGGAGGTGGGGCCTTGTGGGAGGTGTTTGGGTCATGGGGGCAGATCCCTCATGCCTTGATGCTGCCCTCTTGATAGTAAACGAGCTCTTGTGAGATCTGGTTGTTTAAATATATGTGGCACCTCTCCCCCAACATCTCTTGCTCCCACTCTGCCATGTGAGATGTGTGCTTCTGCTTTGCCTTCCACCATGAGTGAAGGCTTCCTGAGGCCTCACTAGAAGCCAAGCAAATGCTGGTGCTATGCTTCCTGTACGGCTTACAGAACTGTGAGCCAATCAAATCCTTTTTCTTACAAATTACCCAGTCTCAGGTATTTCTTTATAGCAATGCAAGAATGGCCTAACACACTTCATATGTCTGGTGCTTGAGCTGAAATAATTAGAAGCCTGGGACAGTTGGCCAGTGCATCTACATGTGGCCTCTTCGTGTGGACTGGGCTTCCTCCCAGCATGGTAGCCAGGAGTCAGACACCCTACATGGCAACTTGGAGCTCCAAGCATGAATGTTACAGCAAACAAGACAGAAATTGCATGGTCTTTTATGACCTAGTCTCAGAAGCCACACAGCATCACTCTTTCAGTAGTATTTTGGTTGAAGCAGTTACAGCCTGCCCCAACCCCGGATTCGAGGGGAAGGACAAGAGAACCTGCCTCTGGATGGGAAAAGTGTCAAAGAATTTGCTGCCGTGTTTCAAAACCGTCAAGGGGCTGACTTCTGTACAGTACCCACTTTAACTGTCAGCCAGATTTGAATACAATATTTACAATATTCTTTTATCGGTAGCAGTGACATTAGGGCAACACTGGGGATGGGGAGGAGAATGAGGAAGTGAAGGGCCAGGAGCAAAACTTTGGTTCGTCTTTTTTCAGCCTCTGATTCTACTCTGATTTTCTTCGAGTACATCATAGTCCCTCTTGTCCTACCCTCAAAGCCTGAGTGCAGGTCAGGTTAGCCCTTTACACCACCCCGGGGCTTCTTTCCTGAGAACCAAAGTGCTAGAATAGAAAGAAATAGATAGATAGTCTCTGAGATTATGGTCTGGGTTCTTGTCACAGCAGGGTTCTAGGGTGTTTGTTTTTCATTCCTGTCCCAAGAATGCACCTGGTAACCTCCCTGGGCCTCTAAAAAAAGCACCCATCATTTGTACAGGTCTTTCCAGGTGCTGAGATAGGAAACAAGAGGGATCCCCAGACAGGGCTGGAAGGGAGCTTCTGGCCTTGGAGAATCTACCTCCCCTCCTCTTGGGGAATCCAACCCTGTCCTTTTTATGATTGAGGGAACCAAGGCTTAGAGGGGCTGTGACTTGCCCAGGGTCACCAGTGTGTCAGCGGCTGAATTTGAACTGTGCAGAATTCACCCTTCACCCTAGGGCATTTGCATCCTAGGGTACTTTCTACCGTCGGCTGACTGTGGGAGAAGTAGGGGGAGGTTACACTCAGGGAAAAGCCACTAAACGTCAGCATTCAACCAGCTCAGTCAGCCTCCCTGGGCCTCTTAGCAGCTCAGGGTCTGCAGGGAGGGTCCTGCCCACCCCGGCCAACCCTCAGAGGGCCCCCAGGCTGCAAAGGCCACGTCACCGCAGCCTGTGGTCTGCCCAGCTAATGGCAGCTGCTGAGAGGGGAGCGGAGCCGCAGTAATTACAGCATCAAGGAATCACAAATGGATCTGCAAAGATGACATTAGGAGCATTAGACCTGGCACGGCTGCCTCCGGAGAGGTCACTGGGAGGAGGCCGGGGCTGGGGCCTGGGGATGGGAGACAGACGCGCCTCTGTCTCACCCCACCCTCTTCGTTCCCAACCGGGGCTGCGATGACAATGCCAGGATTCACAAGCCCCTCGCAGAAACCACATCGGCCGCCAGTCTCGTGTGTGTCAGCAAAGATAACAAATGTCTTTCACAGGGAAGTAATTGCTTGAAACACAACTGGACAACCCCCCAGGAGGTTGCATTACAGGGAAGGAGCCTTGCTTTTGGAGGGAGGGGTGTGACCTGGTAGGCAGTCCCCTCCCCAATTCCCACGATCCTTTGACATCCTAATGAGCTGTGCTGGCCTTGCCTCTTGCAGTCCCCAGCTCTGTGGAAGGTAATTATTATGTCAAGCCTGGTTGAGGGCGTTGGTGGTGGGGTGGGGCTTCCTGGATGGAATCTGTGGCTGGAGGAATTCCCCAGAGTCTGGAGGGGGTTAGCAGAGGAAGAATTGGGGGAAGGGCCAGGCTTTGATCAGTTACCATCCTCCAAAGCCTGAGAAATGGGTCTGAAGCAGCAAGGCTGCCTTTGGCTAAAGCTAGCACCAGTAGGTGTCACTGTAGGAAAGGAGGGGCCCCCGGGACTGTCTGCGGACCGTGCTGGTAAAAATAGAGCTTGCCTGTGTTCCCACTGCCAAGTCGCCAAGCCTGGTGATTTATAAGGCTGGGAGCAGACGTGTGTGTAAATGTTTTTGCGTGCGAGATGTGTAGCCAACCGCGGGCTGGCTTTTTCAAACTTACAAGGAGAGAGCGAGGGAGGGAGAGAAGGGGAGCGAGAGAAGGCAGCCAGGGTGGGAAGCACATGGGCCACTTTTATGTAACACTCCTCTGATACACGCCGCAGTGGGGATTTATGCTCTCTTTGAAGTAAATTGCATCCCGGTGCACCATAGCATGAAAGTTAAGATTTACCATGGCTGGGACCTCCGAGACCCTGCTGGAAGCTAGAATAATTAGCACAGCATTTGGCTGCCTCTCCTCCCGCTCTGCGGGCGGTGACAGGAGTGGCACTAATAGATCTTCCAGGCCTGAGTCTCGTGTGTTTGTCATGGGGTCCATGGTGGCTGTGGGCAAGGAGGACCGTGATCAACTGGAGAAATGGAGGTGGGGGGAGGGACTGGGACTTACCTCATTGCAGGGGACAGTGGGACCTGCCCCACCAGGGAGGAACTGGGTGGCAAACCAGCTCAGCCCCACAGGCTTCAGGTGCCTCTCTGTCAGGGGTTGGGCCAGAATGAGTGCTTCAGGAACCCAGGGAACTCATTTATAAAACAGATTCCAGTGCCAGACTCCCAGCTTGCTACAGGTGGGCGTCCTGGGGCACCCCGCCAGTTTGGGGGTCCCCAGGATTATATCAACTCTCATATGTAATGTTTTTCAAAAGGCAGTGACTGGGACTCCCATCCCTCCTGACTTTTCTCCCTCCTCTCCCCTCCTCCTCCTGCAGGCACCTTCCCTGTGCCCTTTCTCAGAGGCCGTGCATTTTCATGCTGGAAAAGCTGAGACATGAACTTGATCAACAAACCCTGGAGTCACACAGGGAGAGTCCTAACAGCCACCTGGTCACTCCAATTCTGCCAAAAAACAGCTGTGTGGTCTTGAACAAGTCCCAGCCCTTCTCCAGGCTTCAGCTTCCACGTCGTATCATGACGGAGTTGGATTTCTATAAGATCATCTTGAAGGCCTTCGTTAACAGTCTTGATATACCTGACTCTCCCTATCCCCTGAACACCCTCATGGAGCTCTAAGGAGTCAAAGCATAGAAGTAATGTCCCCTCTGGGGTTCCAGGTGCTGCGATAGGACATCAGTGTTGGGAAGTAGAGCTAGCAGCACCGCTCACTACGAAGATTCTAAGTGCCTACTCAGCAAGGGCTTTCCTGAGGTTGTAATAAGCTCCCAGATCAGTTAACTATTCCACAAGGCACAGCAGCTTTCCAGACCCCACTTCATCATCACAATAAGAAAATGACAGCCTGGGCAACAAAGCGAGACCCTACCTCTACGAAATTAAAAAAAAAAAAAAAAATTAATTAGGCAGGCATGGTGGCATGCGCCTATAGTCCCACCTATTTGGGAAGCTGAGACGAGAGACATGAGCCCAGGTGTTCGAGTTTGCAATGAGCTGTGATTGTGCCTCTGCACTCCAGCCTAGGCAACAGGGCAAGATCTTATCTCGAAAGAAAGGAAGAAAGAAGGAAAGAAGGAAAGAAGGAAAGAAAGAAAGAAAAGAAAGAAAGGAAGAAAGAAAGAAAAGAAAGAAAGAAAGAAAGAAAGAAA
>NW_016827924.1:138068-150515 GCF_001698545.2 Rhinopithecus bieti
GAAGGACAGAAAGAAGGAAGGAAGGAAGGAAGGAAGGAAGGAAGGAAGGAAGGAAGGAAGGAAGGAAGGAAGGAAGGAAGGAAAGGGAGAAAGGAGAAAGACAGAAAGAAAAGGAGAAAGGAGAAAGAAGGAGAAAGAAAGAAGGAAGGAAAGGAGGAAAGGAAGGAGAAAGAAAGAAAGAAAGAGAAAGAAAGAAAGAAAGAAAGAAAGAAAGAAAGAAAGAAAGAAAGAAAGAAAGACTCTCACAACATTCTTTTAAGGTTGCGAATAAAATTGTCCCCATCATACATCTGAGGAAACTGAGGCTTTGGCCCAAATAAGTCAAAGGAGTGTGATGAAAATATAGATTTTGAAATCAAAATGAGTGCAAATCTCATCTCTGCGGCATAAGCTAAGCGAAATAGGATAAAGGGGAAATTCTCAAGGCCTCAGTTTTGCCATCTGAAAAATGGGCATTGGGTTGAGGGTTAAATGAGATAGTTCATGCAAAAAGGACTCACAGGGCAGCCTCCTTTTAGATGGGATTAACGAGCAAAAGTTCCCAGGCCACTGGCTGCAGGGTGTGTTTGTCTCCCAGGTTTTGCATGGTTCTTGGCAGGGATCAGGCCCAGTAAATATTTGCTGAACCGGATTACACCAATGCCACAACAGAGGCCTCACTGTCAAGCCATGCTGGGGAAGTAGCAGATAAAGCTGTGAGGGCCACGGAAGGTTCTCAAAGGGAGTCAGGGCCAATAGTATAGAAAGAGGAAAAACTGAGTTTAAAAAGCTCATGCTGCAGCCTGAAGCCCCATGGAGGTTGGGACCAGATTCAGAAGGGGACAAAGATTCTTGGGTAGATTCTGAAGGACAGATCCCCAAAATGTTCTGAGCAACCTTTCAGATCAGTTGTCCAAGCCTGGCAAATTGGGAAAAACCTGATCAATGAAGTGGAAGCAGCAGCCACAAATGCCACATGAGATTCCTGAATGAACTGTCTTCCTGCTCCTCTCCCTTGCCGCCACTACACCCTCCACACCCTGAATTCCCATCTGCCATGTAGACATGGATGTGGGAGGGAGAGATGAAGTGGAGGCTCCCTTTGGTGTAAATCCTGGACCCAGAAGAATAGGGGGATCTTAATAAATCACCCATCTCTGTCCCTGTTTCAGGTTCTCCAGCCTCAGGTGTCTTCCTGAGCTGAAAGCCAATGTGCATCCCCCAAGCTCTAGAGAAGTCCATAAAATCTACTTTCTGCCCTTTGGAGAGGTCAGGCACCAGTGAGGAGAACCTCCTCCGTGTATGGGGCCTGAAGTTCCTCTTCATAATTATCTTTTGCACCAGGAAGCACCTCCCTTCCTTGAGATCACACCTGGGACATAAGACACAGATTTACAAAGCAGACAGGCCTACAGAACACCCCAAGGTTCCTGGTCTCTCCTCAAAGATCAGGGATGGATGAGTGTATGGGAGGATGGATGGATGGATGGATGGATGGATGGATGGATGGATGGATAGATGAGTGGATGGATGGATGGATGGATGGATGGATGAATGAATGGATGGGTGAATGAGTGGATGGATGGATGAATGGGTGAATGAGTGGATGGATGGATGGATGGATGGATGGATGGATGGATGGATGGATGGACAGATGGACTGAGTCCCTCACCCTCTGCTGCATTCTTACTCCTGTGCCTTATACCTTTTACAATCAGGGAGTTTTCCCAAGTGTCTCACCTACTTTTTCCTAACATTGGCTTTTAAAACATTCCCTTTTTCCTGCCCCTCAAAAGACGACAAACAGCCAGATTACCTCTGGCTATGTGGAGAAATTGGCATGTTTAGTTAATTGCCATTTCACATATATGACATCATGGAAAGAGGGAGAGCTTGGACACAGACAGACCCAGGTTTGAAAACCAGATCTAACACCACTAAGCTGTGTGACCTTAGGCAACCTACAAAACCTCTCTGAACCTGTTTTATCATCTGTAAAATGAAGGTCATAATCATTACCTCTCAAGAGTGTTGCAGGAAAAAAGATCATTCTCAAGAAGTGCCTGGCACATGGTAGCTATTTTCTTTTTAAGGAAGGGAGCTAGAGGTGGTAGAAAATAGCCTGGGCTTTGGCGTCTAAGTAAGTCTGGATTGGAACTTGCTTAACCACTCACTGTGTGGACTTGAGCCAAGGTAGTGAATTCTGAACCTCAATCTCTTCATCTCTCAAAGGAGCTATTAATATGTACCTTTCAGGATTGCCATGAGGAGTAGATCTATTTTACATAAAGCTGCCAGTACACAGTAGGTGCTTAACAAATGGTATCCATGATTATCTCTTAAGAAAGGAGATGGGGAAACTGAGGCACAAAATGACCTGCTCAGATAATGAAAGAGTGATGGAGTCTTGGCTCCTTCCCATGTGGACCATGAGCCATGCTGAGGCACCACACAGAGTGACATTAACCATGCGTAGTCCCCACCCAGCAGTCTTCAAGCTTCTAGATGATTAGGATTCAACTTGACCTCTGAGTAGCTGCAGCACACAGGATGGGAGAGGGCCTAGGAGCTAATTTTGTTCTGTTTCCTGGACTCCCAGCCCAGTGCTCCCCTCAAACCTTCACAAGGTAGCATAGCCAGGTGATTGAATACTGCAAAGCCACACTACCATGCCTTCCAATCTTGATGCTACCACTTGGGGCTGTGTGACCACTGGTCCTGGCTTGGTCTCTCTGTGTCTCAGTAATGGGAATGATAAACAGTGCCTACCTCAAAGGTTTGTTTCGCCTGTGAGATGGTGCCGGGCACATAAAAAGTCCCCAATCAATGTTAGCTATGATTATTATTAGCTCTTTGCCACATAGAGCTTTGATCTCTCAAAGACCCATTAATCGCTCAGCCCCTTCTTCAAGGGATTAAAAAAAAAAACAGCAAATGAAATTCTACATGAAATCATCGTCGTAATATTTCTGCTGCCAGGACAAATCATTAGGGTGGAGGTGGGAGGGGGGGACCTGGCAGTGATACCACTGGCCAGAACGAAGAAGGGACATTAATATAGCAGCTTCCCATCTAATGGCTGGGGAAGAGGGAGGAGGAGGGGGGGACTGCCGAAGGGAGAGGTTGCTGGCTGGCTCTGCTGTAGGGGAGAAAGGGTCTGGCAATCAGGGGCCCCCAGGAGGTGAAGGGGTCTCTGTGCCCAGTGAGGAGAGGCACGGAACCCAAATGAGCTCTGGGAGAAGGTAGCCCCATGGACCCCTGTGAGGCCTGGGTCCTGGCCCAGCAGCCCTCCCTGAAGCAACCCCCAAATGCGGGCAGTGTCCAGCCAGTCTCCGGCTCAGATGCATTTAAGATCAGGAGGCTTCTCAGGCTTCAGAAACCTGAACCTGCCTCTATTCTCCACAGTACAACGGCTTGAAGCGCTTCGCTGTCCGTGAGGCTGGCCCCAAGAGACAGCAGACCGGGGTTCCAGCTACCTCTCTGCCTCCCCCAACCTCCCCCACCCTTTTCTGGCATGAATTTCCTCCACTGAAAAGCGAGGGGTTTGGCTGAGGTTGTGGTTTTGAAAGCTGTGTTGAGGCAGCACAAAGATGAGTCGGAGCCTGGTAGAGACCAAGGTTGGGTGTGGGTCTCCACCCTGCCCCTCCCAGAGCCAGCTCACAGCCCACCTTCAGCCCATTTGACAACTATGGCTACAGATTAACATGATTTTGATTAGCAAAAGGGGTTCTGCTACTTCAAAATCAAGAATGTAGAAAACCCCTGAGTAGAGGGTCTCTAGTCACTCCTCCCCTGACAATGTCACCTGTTTTAGGAAGCACCAAGGACAGGCGGGGAAGCTGGCTTGGCCCTGGCTCTGGATCAAGAAGAGAGCCCTGCGTCCAGAGGCCTTGCTGAATCTCCTTCCTGAGCGGCCGCCTGGCCCGCGCGTCACAGTTTATCCTCCAGCAAGGGCTGGCTGGACACAATGCCTTGGCCCCAGGCCCACCTTCAGGAGCCAAACCCAACAGTCTCCTCAGCTTCCTGGCTTGTGCCAGCACACTGTTTGGCAGTAGAGGAGGTGATCAGCAGGCAGAAGGAGCTCCGGCACACCAGAAGGGTGTCTCGCTGGTCCCCAAGGGGCAGCTGCGAGTTGCTTTCTGAGCTCAGGCCTGGAGTGTCTCAATGGGCAACATGTCCCACTGGGCTGGGTGGGTGCCAGAGAGTGTGTGACGTAGGGCCTGCCAGAGCCCAGGACTTACCTTTAGGAGGTGGTGTGAACAACTGCACCCCCCACCCACTCTCTGAGCCTCCAATTCTAAATACAGCCTTGGATTCCCTGACCAGAAAGCAGGAACTCCTGGTTGAGTCACAGGGGTATGTCACAGATGGTTTTCTTTTTCTTTCTTTTTTGAGTCTTTTTCTTTCTTTTTTGAGTCAGAATCTCGCTCCGTCAGACTGGAGTGCAATGACACTATCACGGCTCACTGCTGCCTCAAAGTCCTGGCCTCAAGCAATCTTCCCACCTCAGCCTCCCTCCGGAGTAGCTGAGACCATAGGCTCGCGCCACCATGCTCAGTTCATTTCTTGTTTTGTTTTTGGTAGAGACGGGATCTCACTATGTTGCCCAGGCTGGTCTGGAACTCCTGGCCTAAAACGATTCACCCGTCTCGGCCCCCCAAAGTGCTGGGATAACAGGCGTGAACCACTGCACCAAGCCACAGATGGTTTTCTCGCAGCACACTTTGTCACAGCTGAGGAAGAGTGTTCGCATGCTAGGCTTGCCAAATCTAGGAATAGGGATCGGATTTCCTTGAAGGAGGAAAAGGGGCCCAAAAAGGACAACCAGGAAGCCCGTGGTTTGCTATACATTTTAACTGGGGTGCCCATCTAAGCCCCTTGGGGTAGGAGTTAAAGCCCCCCGACCCTGCATCCAGTCTTTCCCCACCACATGAACCATTGGGCCTCTCTGTGCCTCTCTCTGTGCCTATGCACATGCTATTTGCTGAATGGAATGAGCTCCCCTTCTCCCCTCACCTACCTCCAGCCTTGTCTGCCTGGCAGGCTCCTATTCACCCTTCAAAACCCAGTTTCCCTTCTGTAAGGCCATCTCTGATTCCCTCCAGAGATTCTCACCCTCTCCTGTGTCTCCCTACAGTGTCTTACACACACACACAAACACACACACACACAAATAAAGATAGTAATTGCCACACAGTAGCTTGTGACAATTATCAGCTTTATTGGAAGAATTTGTTTTGGACTGTGTTGCTGGACTGTGAGCTCCTTACTATATGTTTTTGTATGCACCGAGACTTGCATGATTTGTATGTATTTTTGTCCTACCTACTTACAAAAAATATTGGAGAGTGCATCAAACAATAATAGCCAGTATTTATCAGCAGCCCAGCATGTGCACAGCACCCAACAGGCATTTCCCACAACACCCCTGCAGTGTGGGTACTATTACCCCATTTCACCAAGAGAGAAACTAAGGCTCAGGAAGGTTAGGTATCCTGCTGAGGTCACACAACCAGTAAAGCTAAGCCAGGACATGATCATTGTTCTTTTAGATTCCAAAGCCCGGCATTTTTTGTTTTCTTGTCCTGCTGTAAGGCCTTCCTTATTTCTAGCCCGAGGGCCTGCCAACAGATGCACTATCCATGCTCAAGAAGTAGATGAACCAGGTGAGAGCCAGAAAGCGTGACCACCAACAGTCTGATACTGACTGCCAGTGGGTGGCCCTTGCTTGAAGTGTGGTCCTCAGACCAGCAGTATAACCATCACTTGGGAGCTTTATGGAATCTCAGGTCCCACTGAGACCTACTGAATTAAAATCAGCATTTTTAACAAGATCCCCAAGGCATTCCCGTGCATGTTAACGTCTCTATTTTACACGCCTGTTTCCATGAGGACAAACAAGAAGAAGTTTCTGGTAGAAAGAGCTGGCAGAGTTGATGGAACAGGTCGCTTTTAAAAAACACTTCCAAAGCTTTTCACCACACAGGTTGAAAGTGAGCATTTCCTTTCTCGTTCCACTTTGATTTTGCTAATTTCTTAGAACATAAAAGGTATCAAAAGATACTTAACTACATATGTTTTCCTTTCTCCGATATGTTCAGCCTTAGGAATGAAAAGTTGATGTTATAGAAAACCATTTGGCTGTTCGACTAAAGCCGAACATACAAATACCCTTAGCTCCACTTCACAGAAAGGAGTTGCTGGGATCCACCAAAAGGCATGTACTAGAATGTCCATAGCAAAGCTAACCCTACCCAAAAGCCAATTGACAGCAATAAATGGTGGAAATGTCACACATGGAATACTACACAGCAATGAGAAGGAAGAAACTACTACTACGCTCCACAAGTCAGGTAAATTTTACCATCATAATGTTGAGCAAAAGAAGCCAGACCCAAAAGAAGACAAACTGTATGATTCCATTTACATAAGGTTCAAAGATAGACAAAACTACTCTCTATGTAAGGTGGGGACACCTCCCTTGGGGAAGCAGCAACTGGGAGAGGACATGAGGGGACTTCCTTGGGGTTGTTGATGTTCTGTGTCTCTACCTGGGTGTTCTTATACACGGGTACTTTCAGCTTGTAAGAATGTATCAAGCTGTACGCTCAGGCTTCTCTGAATGTAGGTTATACTTCAATAAAAGGTTAAAAAAAAAAAAAGCTAATGTTGCCTAATGGCCTAAATTCTATGAATATGCAATAAACTTGCAGCATAAGAATTTTGTCCTGCAATTTGCTGCTGACTCCAAGTTCTGGAGGTGTTAGGGTAACAAAGCACCCCAGGGTGAGCATTTGACAGGAAGCATTAGCTGCCCCCAGGAGCCTCAAACACCTGATGGTTTTCTCCTGCTTAAAATTAAAACCTGCCCGCAAAGATGCCGAGGAAGGGAGAATGCATCCACAACCCTCATTTTGCAATGTTATTAACTGTGGGAGTTGAGCGCAGTGGGTAGTGGATTCATCTGCAACTGCTGGCTAGACACCAGGTTTCTGTTCCTAGTGGGTGAGGCCGGTGGCTTCTTTATCTCTACATGCCTGCCCCCCAACAAACACACACGGCCTTACCCATGAAGGCATGAAGATGTCTGTTGCTTAATAAATGGTTTCCTTTGGACCACAGCATTTTGGCACTAGAAAGAGTAATAATATCTCACTTTAAGTATGGAGGTGCCGTGTGCCTGGCCATATGAAGCGCTTCATACACATTGCCTCATCGATGCCACACAACCACCCTGTGAGGGAAGGGCCATAGTTGTTCCCATTTTACAGGTAAGGCTTGAAGGAAGTAAGACAGTAGCTTGCCAGAGGTCACACCATGACCCATGGCAGAGCTGGGATCCCACCCAGGCAGAGCGTTTGATCCAGAGCCTACTTTGCCTCTAGGCTTCACGGCCTTGGAAGCGATGCCGTCTAAGACTCCATCTTTGCAAATAGGGCCACTGGCCATGACTGCCGAATTTAGCAAATAAAAGTACAGGCTACCCAGTTCAAATTGAATTTCAGATAAGCAATACATCTTTTTTAGCATTAGTATGTCCCATGCAATATTTGGGACACACTTATACTAAGAAGTATTCATTTGTTGATCTGATATCAAACTTGAACTGGGTGGCCTGTATTTTATTTGGTGCCCCTACCACTGGGGCCCACAGAAGTCAAGTGACATACAAAGTGACACTGGCAGTTTGTCAGAGTTGGAGGTCTGAGCCCACGGCCCCAGGCTCCTACCTCTTCATGTGATGCTCTTTCAGCCAGCCAGCTGCAACTCCTCCCCAAACCTCCTCCCACTCTGTGTGTTTACAACCAAACCCCTCACTTTCCCCAAACCAGCAGACTTCCCAAGTCCTGGTGGCTGCCAATGTCACCACATCACGTGACCAACTGCCATCATTCTCCTCTCTGAAGTCCTCTAGCCCTTTCTGTCCACCAGCAGGTGACCTACAACACATGGTGCCTTGGGGACACTGGCTGACTTTAGAACTGGTAAGTCTTCTCACCCCAATAAGATTGCAAACTCCATAAGGGCAGGGACTGCATGTCATATGTTTTGTATGCTACTAAGCCAGGCTTGCCATACTAAGACCCCCCAACAATGTCCACAAGTTCAGCCCAGCTCTAGGCTTTGGGAGCATGAACCCTTCCTCAGGGGAAACCCAGGGGCTCCTGAATTCATGGCATGGTGACAGCTTTGCCACAGCTTCCTCTTCCACTGGGAACTCTTGTCTCAGCCACTAGGTGCTCCATTCATCTCTTGCCGCACAATAAGCCACCCCTAAATTTAGATGCTTACGCCAATGACAACCATTGATGTTGCTCATGACTCTGCATTTTGGGCAGGCGTGGATGGGGACTAGAGGATTCACCTCCCAGATGGCTCACAGACAGCTGGCAAGTTGGAGCTGATGGTTAACTGGGAGCTCAGTCAAAGCTGAAAACCAGGGGCCTTGGTTGCACTACATCTAACCAGGGCTTCCTCACAGCATGGCAGCAGGGTCCCAAGGGTGAGTACCCCAAAGGAGAGCCAGGTGGAAACTGAATCAACTTTTATGGTCCAGTCTCAAGAGTCACATAGTGTCACTTCTATCATACGCTTCTAGGTGAAGCAATCACAAAGACCCGCACAGTTTCAAGGGGAGGAGTAGAAACTTTACCTCTTGATAGTAGAGCGTGAACTTTCTGGAAGAGCACATGATACTGGAAATATTACTGTGGCTTTACAGGGCTTGTTATTTGGGACCACACCCCACAGCTTCCAACCAAGGCCTAAGTAAGACCTTTGGAGACCCTTGTCATTGAAAAGCCATGGCATTACTTTCCCAGGTACTTACTTAAAGCTCAGGAAATTATTTGTTAAAAAACAAAATCCAAGGCAACTGCAAAACAATATATTGTATATGATGTCTTTCATGTTAAAGCACATCCCTACAAATTCTACATATCTGTATACATATATGTGTATGGGAAAGCTTTTTTTTTGAGGCGCAGTCTCACTCCGTCGCCCAAGCTGACGTGCAATGGCACAATCTCAGCTCACAGCAACCTCTGCCTCCCGGGTTGAAGTGATTCTCCCTCCTCAGTCTCCCAAGTAACTGGGATTACAGGCACCCACCACCATGCCTGGCTAATTTTTGTATTTTTGTAGAGACGGGGTTTCACCATGTTAGCCAGGCTGGTCTTGAGCTCCTGACCTCAGGTGATCCGCCTGCCTCAGCCTCCCAAAGTGCTGGGATTACAGGTGTGAGCCACCACGCCTGGCCAGGAATGCAATTTTTAAAAAATCTTAGAGAAGAAGCATCCAAGACACTAACAGTGATTATGTCTGGGAAAGGGATTTGGATTAGGGGCCACCAGGAGAAACAAAGAGGACTATGGCTTTATTCACATAATTCAAGTACTTTACAGTGGAAATATACTCATGTGTTAGGTGGATAATTAAAAATAGAAGGAAAAAATAAGAAAGGGAGGGAAGAAAGAAAGATACAATGGTTTCCAGTTGTTAGAGTAAAAAAGAAAAATCATTAATATGGTCCATGCAGTAGATTGGATTACTATGCCCAACTTTCCCCTCTACGTAAGATGGAATCACTCGCACACCCTTTGCTATCTGACCGTATGCCTCCTAGCAGACAGGGTAGAAGCTATTTTCTTGTCCCACTGGCTTAGGGTTTGGCCTTATGACTGGCTTTGACCAGTGGAATGTGGACAGAGATAACTGTGCTGGCTCCAAACCTTGGCCTTAACAGACATTGTTTCCAATTGCCCTCTTGCATTTACCTTAGCCATGAGAAGAGCTCACCCCAGGTAGCTGTTTTTCCTTCAGCCTGGGTCCCAGAATGACAGAAATGTGGTGCTATCCTTAGCCCATCCCAAAGCCAGAGGCCTAGCCTTGGCTTATAGAGCCGTAGCTGAGCCCTGAACTACCAGCAATAGAAAGACCTATGAGGAAGAAATAAACGCTTGTTGCAAACGACTGAGATTGGAGCTGTTTGTTAAGGAACATTATCCCAGCAGAAACCTGACTACTGCAGCCTCTAAGACCCTGTGTGATCTGGCCCTTGACCACAATTCCAGCCCCATCTCTCTTCACACTGCTCTTTTGTTCACCAAATTCTAGTCCCAGTGGCCAGTTTTAGTGTCTCAAAGGTTTATAGCTTTCCCATGAGCAATTCATTCTAAGTGGACTATTTCTTACCTTGATTTCAGCAAACTCCTACTCATAATTCATCTCAGGAAAACTTCATCTGAACATTCACAACCTCTCATCTAGGTTAGTTTCCTCCTTGTTTGACTTTCTGATAACATCTTGTTCACCCTGCATACTGTTACTATTCCTTAACGCAATAGATAATTTACATGTAATTTTTGGATTTCTGTCTCCTCCCTCCCTAAACTGTGACCTACATGAGGGCAGGGACCACCATGCTTATTTTGTTCATCAGTATGTTCTCAGCCAGGTGTGGTGGCTCACACCTGTAATCCCAGCACTTTGGGAGGCCAGGGCGCGTGGATCACCTGAGGTAAGGAGTTTGAGACCAGCCTGGCCAATGTGGTGAAACCCCGTGTCTACTAAAAATGCAAAACTGGCCAGGAGCGGTGGCTCATGCCTGTAATCCCAGCACTTTGGGAGGCTGAGGCAGGCAGATCACCTGAGGTCAGGAGATCGAGACCAGCCTGACCAACATGGAGAAACCCCGTCTCTACTAAAAATACAAAAAATTAGCCAGGCGTGATGGTAAATGCCTATAATCCCAGCTACTTGGGAGGCTGAGGCAGGATAATCGCTTGAACCTGGGAGGCAGAGATTATGGTGAGCAGAGATCATGCCAATGCACTCCAGCCTGGGCAACAAGAGCGAAACTCCTTCGCAAAAAAAAAGCAAAACTTAGCTGGGTGTGGTGGCATGCTACTAGGGAGGCTGAGGCGGGAGAATTACTTGAACCCAGGAGACGGAGGTTGCAGTGAGCCAAGATGGTGCCACTGCACTCCAGCCTAAGCAACAGAGGCAAGAGTCTGTCCCAGCAACAACAAAAAAAAATGTTCTTAATGGTGGCAGTGCCTAGGACACAGTGATTTGACAAATAAATGAAGATGGCTGAGTATGGCTGAGTGTTTCCGATCCTGCTACAGGAATCAGAGGATAGCTTCCTCCCCAGTAGGAGCAAGGCTGCAACAAAGGAAGTGGGATTTCATCTGAACCCTGCGGTATGGGTAGAATCTAATACAACCAAAGCCATGGCCACAGGAAGCTCCATGACTCTAGGGAGTGGTTAGGGATGGAGCAGATGGGCTAGACCAGAGGGTCAATACCAAGATCAGGGACATACAGGGGCCTTCCCCGGCCAGGTGTGGAGCTCCAACTCTCTCCAGCAGCCAGTGGACAGCCATGGATGGGTTTTCGGCAAAGACAGGAAGTGATAATGGGTCAGAAGTCTCTTCTGGAAGACACTAGTGGCAAGGAGGCCAGTAGACTGGATGTGAAGTCAGGGGACATAGGGGATAAGAGAAAAAAAAAATACTAAGCAAAAACCAGTTATGGCTGAGAGCAACACGGAGTTGTGCTCCCACTAAAGGAGCTCTGTAAATATTTGCTGTGAATGAACTTGAATGACCTGGGGGGCAATGGTATGACTGCTAAGAGATACAGGAAGACAGGGGAATGAGCTAGTCTGATGGGGAAGAGAGTAAGTGTAATTTTATACATGTCAAGTTTGATGTGAGCACAGGTTGTCCAGGAGGCAGTTTGGAGATGGATATCGGAATTTGGGAGAATAGCTGGAGAAATTTGGGGAGACCCAAACTAGGGTGTCAGAAGCAGACTCTAAGACAAGGACTTGTGTGCTAGTGTTTTATGGGGAGGTGATCTCCTGAAACACTGATAGGAGAGTGGGGAGGTGAGACAGGGAAGAGAAGGAAGTCAATAAAGGGGGAGTTTGCAAGCAAATTAACACTAGGGGCAACTGGAGCTTAAGCCAGCTGGGGAGCTCTAGGAGACAGCACAGAACGCACACGTCAGCATTAGCCCACCTGAGGGGCAGGGTGCTGGGATGCTTACCAACTCACTCCTATCAGTCCTTGTTTGAAAACTCTTCCTAGAAACCACTTATTCCTTGGCACTTGTAGGTTGCCATGCACACAAAAAGAAAGGGCTCTGGTGGCCAAAGAAGGCCTTCAAGCAAGGAAAAGCAGGTTGCAGCAGCTCAAAATGCGTAGCCATGCATGGAAATCAAATGGAAATGGTTATATTGTCATCCCAGTTATGTGTTGGGCACACCCCTATATACTTACAAGTATTATCATGTTCCAGCAGGGTATGATGGCTCATGCCTGCCATCCCAGCTACTAGGAAGGCCAAGGCAGGAGGATCGCTTGAGCCCAGGAGTTTGAGGCCAACCCGGGCAACAGAGCGAGATCTTGTCTCAAAAAAAAGAAAAGAAAAAGAAGTATTATCATGTTCCAACCTCAGAAG
>NW_016827924.1:150849-164267 GCF_001698545.2 Rhinopithecus bieti
TTTTTTTTAAAGACAGAGTTTCGCTCTTGTTTCCTAGGCTGGAGTGCAATGGCACAATTTTGGCTCACCACAACCTCCGCCTCCCAGGTTCAAGCGATTCTCCTGCCTCAGCCTCCTGAGTAGCTGGGATTACAGGCATGCGCCACCAGGCCCGGCTAATTTTGTATTTTTAGTAGAGACGGGATTTCTCCATATTGGTCAGGCTGGTCTGGAACTCCCGACCTCAGGCTTCCCAAAGTTCTGGGATTATAGACTTGAGTCACCACACCCGGGCAAAGAGCCATTTTAAAGATGAGGAAACAGCCTCAGTGCCAAAAGTGACAGGTCACTGAGACTCACTTTGCCAGAGGTACCAGCCAAGAAGAGATGGGATTATGGTGTCTGCAGGGCATTGGTAGCACTCAGAAACTTCCAACCCCAAGAGCCCACTGTAGCAAAGGGAAATGAAGAGAGAGAGAATTCTTGGAAGAGCCATACTGATGATGACCACAGAAATAACTTGTCACAAAAGACAAAGTGAGAAAAAGACACGGAAAACCACATGATTGTAAGTCAGCAGGACTGAGTGATAGTAATTCTAAGATTCTGAGGGAAATGAAACATTTACATGGCACTGACATGGACAGATGGGAAATCTACTCAATACTGTCTGATCGTGAGGATGAGAACATCCCCCTGAAGGGGGGATGTTCCCCACTTTGGGGGTTCACCTAGGGATTGCTCCACTGAACACCAACATGCACAGTTTATCTCACTCCTGGGAAGACCAGATAAATACTGAAGGGCCAGGCATTGCAAACGCAACACCAGGCTTTCTCAGTCACATCAAGGCCAAAATATAAAGGAAATTAATTTATTGATGCTGTGTGAAGGCAAAGAGTTGGTTTTGAAGAATTGTAACAAATGGCTGGGAAAATGTAAACCAAAAAAAAAAAAAATGGAAAGCTCAGTTAATGCTAAACAAATTATTAATCATTAACAATAGTTGGGAAACAGGCCTGTGCAGGCAGATGAAAGGAAATAGGGCACAAAGGCTATAGAACAGGTAGATGATCAACTATCTTCAAGCATGTGAGAGGTTATTAGTTATTTTCTTGTAACTTGATGATTATTACCAAGACAGTGTGGGCAGAGGGAAGTGAAGAGGGAAGGGCCAGTATATCAGAATTACCTGGGAACTTTCTCAAAAGGCAAGTGGCCATGCTACCTTGAACTTTAGCAAATCTTTCAGAATGTCTACCTTATACTCACTTTGGTATCTGAAGTCTGTTGTCCCATAGTCTTGCCAAAGCTGCCATTTTCATGTCCTGAGAGTGGGCCTCACCACGCCTCCCCTTCTGCTGGCTTCCCTAGGAAGCAAAGAGCTCATGGAGAGTTCTTCCTCCCCGGTGGTACTTCTGAACAGCACCCAGGCGAGACAGTTGAGCCCCTGAGAATGCGAACCTGGACAGCCTCATCTGTCCTTGTCCCTCCTGTCCAGGCACAGTGCCCAGCACACAGTCAGACTCCTGGCTGTGGAATGCATGATGCAGGCACAGCCCCACCTCCAAATGGAATAGCCATTCCCAGGCATTTCCTCAACACCAGGTAGGTTACTGAAGGGCCCATGGCCTCTCTGTAGGTGGAAATGGTGAAAGGAAAATACCTATTCAGGGGCTTCAGGAGATTGGGCCAATGACCTCTTGAGAAAATGTTAATTCTCTCAGCCACAAGAAGCAGCAGCAGTGAGCTAGAATCAGTCTACACTGTCACGGAGCTGCCTGGGCTGCTGAGTGTCCCATGAGGATCATGGCTGTCATAGTTATATGGCTTTCATGGCTATCATGGCTGCTGTGGCAAGCCCAGGCTCCCTCAGGAAGGGCTGCCTAGGAAGATCCCAACCAGACAGCCCTTGTCCTGGACCCTGGGTGATTTATGGCCACGTCCATACACACACACTCGCTCATCCTGTCCACAGACTGAATCTAGGCTAAGGCCCATAAAATAGGCAACAGCTATTGGCAAATTCATTAATTAGGATTCTGTTTGTACTTTTATTGTGAAGGAAAATCATTTGTCAGCTTAAAGTCAGACCCAGTGCCTGATGAGAAGTGTTATTCTAAGAAGGTATTGACTGATGGCTGTTCATGGCACTCCCTCTCTCCCATCTCTGCTGTCCCACCCCACCCCACCAGGGTCAGAGAAAGCCCCTGTTCCTCCACTTTAATCAAGATCTGTGTGGTGGATTTTGTGAGTTGCCTTCCCAGTAAGCCTGCCTCCACCCCTTCTTCCCTGACCACCTCATCCTGATTTTGTTCAGGGAAAGGGCAGTTGTATGCATCAAGGGCGACTGGCCCCTCCAGACTCAGAGAGTGGAGTCTGATGAGTCAAAGCCAGTCCCGGCAACTCCATTTCCTGTCCCAATGACACAATTCTGCCCAAAGAGGTATGAGAAGAAGTCGGCTAGGGCTCTTTGAAAAGAACTTGAGGAAGAAGTGTTCTTTCCTCAAGCCTTTGGACTTGTGCTGGAATGTGACACCTGGAGCCAATGAAGCCATCTTGTAAATAAGAGGCAAGGCAGAGGACCAATGTTAACATGCTGAGGATGGTAGAGCAAAAGGTGGAACAAACCTGGGGCTCCGATGACATCAATGAGCACTGAATTCACCAACCGGGAATCATCCTCCTCTGGGCTTCTTGATGGGAGAGGATAATAATCTCCCCATTGCCTGCACCATTTGGAGTGGGCTATTTGTTATTAGAACTGAAGTCACTGGCTATAGCTGCGAGCATCCTGCTATATTACAACCAACTAAAACTAAAATTGCCTCCAAATGCCCATTCTGATGGGTGGCAATGCCCCTACTCTAGATATTGCATGTGGTTGGCCGATTTCAGACCCCACCTCAGCTCCAGTTGCCCTGTCTTTACTGGGAAAGAATCAAAGACCTTCACTTGAACTTCTTTTCCATCAGCATCTTTTTTTTTTTAGACAGAGTTTCACTCTTGTTGCCTAGGCTGGAGTGCAATGGCACGATCTCGGCTTACCACAACCTCCGCCTCCCAAGTTCAAGTGATTCCCCTGTCTCAGCCTCTCAAGTAGCTGGGATTACAGGCATGTGCCACCACACCTGGCTAATTTTGTATTTTTAGTAGAGACAGGGTTTCTCCATGTTGGTCAGGCTGGTCTCAAACTCCCAACCTCAGGTGATCCACCTGCCTTGGCCTCCCAAAGTGTTGGGATTACAGGCGTGAGCCACCACACCCGGCCTCCATCAGCATCTTGCTATCACTGGTGGAAACCACCTCTCCCCAATCAGGAAGCTTCAGGCCAAAGCATACAAAAGACAATACACACACATACTCCAACACACACAACATCTCCATATATGTGGATGTCTCTAATATGGGTTGAATTGTGTTTCCCCCAAATTGTGTTTTCCCCAAACTGTTAAACTCTTAATCTGCAGTATCTCAGTATGTGACCTTATTTGGAAATAAGGTCATTGCAGATGTAATTAATTAAGATGAGGTCATTCCTTAGGGTGGGTCCCTAATCTGATATGATTGTTGTCCTTATTAAAAAAAAAGGGGTGGGAAACTTGGACACAGACAGACACACACGGGGAGCACACCATGTGGACATTAGAGTCACGTGGCCACAAGCCACGGAACTACCAGCAGATAAGAGAGAGGCCTGGAACAGATCCTTCTGAGGGAGCATGGCCTGGGTGACCCCTTGACCTTAGGCCTCCTTAGACTTTTGGCTTCCAGAAGTATAAGATGATACATTTCTGTTGTTCAAGGCACCCAGTCTGTGGTACTTTGGTACAGTACCCCTGGAAAACTAATCCAGTCTCTTATACAAATATCCAGGTCATTATAGTACACGGAGGCACAGTTCATCTATTAAGGACCATAAAGCCAAAGTCATACTGTTTGGGTAGAGATTAGGTCTTCTCTAAATTGTAAAGTCCCAGCCAGGCATGGTGGTTCATGCCTTTAATCCCGGCACCTTGGAAGGCTGAGGTGGAAGGATCGTCTGGAGGCCAGGAGTTCAAGACCATCCTGGGCAACATAGCAAGATCCCTGTCTCTACAAAAAANTTTCAGAATGTCTACCTTATACTCACTTTGGTATCTGAAGTCTGTTGTCCCATAGTCTTGCCAAAGCTGCCATTTTCATGTCCTGAGAGTGGGCCTCACCACGCCTCCCCCTTCTGCTGGCTTCCCTAGGAAGCAAAGAGCTCATGGAGAGTTCTTCCTCCCCGGTGGTACTTCTGAACAGCACCCAGGCGAGACAGTTGAGCCCCTGAGAATGCGAACCTGGACAGCCTCATCTGTCCTTGTCCCTCCTGTCCAGGCACAGTGCCCAGCACACAGTCAGACTCCTGGCTGTGGAATGCATGATGCAGGCACAGCCCCACCTCCAAATGGAATAGCCATTCCCAGGCATTTCCTCAACACCAGGTAGGTTACTGAAGGGCCCATGGCCTCTCTGTAGGTGGAAATGGTGAAAGGAAAAATACCTATTCAGGGGCTTCAGGAGATTGGGCCAATGACCTCTTGAGAAAAATGTTAATTCTCTCAGCCACAAGAAGCAGCAGCAGTGAGCTAGAATCAGTCTACACTGTCACGGAGCTGCCTGGGCTGCTGAGTGTCCCATGAGGATCATGGCTGTCATAGTTATATGGCTTTCATGGCTATCATGGCTGCTGTGGCAAGCCCAGGCTCCCTCAGGAAGGGCTGCCTAGGAAGATCCCAACCAGACAGCCCTTGTCCTGGACCCTGGGTGATTTATGGCCACGTCCATACACACACACTCGCTCATCCTGTCCACAGACTGAATCTAGGCTAAGGCCCATAAAATAGGCAACAGCTATTGGCAAATTCATTAATTAGGATTCTGTTTGTACTTTTATTGTGAAGGAAAATCATTTGTCAGCTTAAAGTCAGACCCAGTGCCTGATGAGAAGTGTTATTCTAAGAAGGTATTGACTGATGGCTGTTCATGGCACTCCCTCTCTCCCATCTCTGCTGTCCCACCCCACCCCCACCAGGGTCAGAGAAAGCCCCCTGTTCCTCCACTTTAATCAAGATCTGTGTGGTGGATTTTGTGAGTTGCCTTCCCAGTAAGCCTGCCTCCACCCCTTCTTCCCTGACCACCTCATCCTGATTTTGTTCAGGGAAAGGGCAGTTGTATGCATCAAGGGCGACTGGCCCCTCCAGACTCAGAGAGTGGAGTCTGATGAGTCAAAGCCAGTCCCGGCAACTCCATTTCCTGTCCCAATGACACAATTCTGCCCAAAGAGGTATGAGAAGAAGTCGGCTAGGGCTCTTTGAAAAGAACTTGAGGAAGAAGTGTTCTTTCCTCAAGCCTTTGGACTTGTGCTGGAATGTGACACCTGGAGCCAATGAAGCCATCTTGTAAATAAGAGGCAAGGCAGAGGACCAATGTTAACATGCTGAGGATGGTAGAGCAAAAGGTGGAACAAACCTGGGGCTCCGATGACATCAATGAGCACTGAATTCACCAACCGGGAATCATCCTCCTCTGGGCTTCTTGATGGGAGAGGATAATAATCTCCCCATTGCCTGCACCATTTGGAGTGGGCTATTTGTTATTAGAACTGAAGTCACTGGCTATAGCTGCGAGCATCCTGCTATATTACAACCAACTAAAACTAAAATTGCCTCCAAATGCCCATTCTGATGGGTGGCAATGCCCCTACTCTAGATATTGCATGTGGTTGGCCGATTTCAGACCCCACCTCAGCTCCAGTTGCCCTGTCTTTACTGGGAAAGAATCAAAGACCTTCACTTGAACTTCTTTTCCATCAGCATCTTTTTTTTTTTTAGACAGAGTTTCACTCTTGTTGCCTAGGCTGGAGTGCAATGGCACGATCTCGGCTTACCACAACCTCCGCCTCCCAAGTTCAAGTGATTCCCCTGTCTCAGCCTCTCAAGTAGCTGGGATTACAGGCATGTGCCACCACACCTGGCTAATTTTGTATTTTTAGTAGAGACAGGGTTTCTCCATGTTGGTCAGGCTGGTCTCAAACTCCCAACCTCAGGTGATCCACCTGCCTTGGCCTCCCAAAGTGTTGGGATTACAGGCGTGAGCCACCACACCCGGCCTCCATCAGCATCTTGCTATCACTGGTGGAAACCACCTCTCCCCAATCAGGAAGCTTCAGGCCAAAGCATACAAAAGACAATACACACACATACTCCAACACACACAACATCTCCATATATGTGGATGTCTCTAATATGGGTTGAATTGTGTTTCCCCAAATTGTGTTTTCCCCAAACTGTTAAACTCTTAATCTGCAGTATCTCAGTATGTGACCTTATTTGGAAATAAGGTCATTGCAGATGTAATTAATTAAGATGAGGTCATTCCTTAGGGTGGGTCCCTAATCTGATATGATTGTTGTCCTTATTAAAAAAAAAGGGGTGGGAAACTTGGACACAGACAGACACACACGGGGAGCACACCATGTGGACATTAGAGTCACGTGGCCACAAGCCACGGAACTACCAGCAGATAAGAGAGAGGCCTGGAACAGATCCTTCTGAGGGAGCATGGCCTGGGTGACCCCTTGACCTTAGGCCTCCTTAGACTTTTGGCTTCCAGAAGTATAAGATGATACATTTCTGTTGTTCAAGGCACCCAGTCTGTGGTACTTTGGTACAGTACCCCTGGAAAACTAATCCAGTCTCTTATACAAATATCCAGGTCATTATAGTACACGGAGGCACAGTTCATCTATTAAGGACCATAAAGCCAAAGTCATACTGTTTGGGTAGAGATTAGGTCTTCTCTAAATTGTAAAGTCCCAGCCAGGCATGGTGGTTCATGCCTTTAATCCCGGCACCTTGGAAGGCTGAGGTGGAAGGATCGTCTGGAGGCCAGGAGTTCAAGACCATCCTGGGCAACATAGCAAGATCCCTGTCTCTACAAAAAAAAAAAAAAAAAATTATTTAAAATTAGCCAAACATGGTAGTGCATGCCTGCGGTCTTAACTACTGGAGAAGTGAGGCAAGAGGATCACTGGAGCCTAGGAACTTAAGGCTATAGTGAGCCATGATCGTGCCACTGCACTCCAGCCTGTATGTGACAGAGTGAAACCCTGTCTCATATACACATGTATAATAAAGTCCTACTGAGTGTCCTCAGACACAGAGCTAGCTGAGCAGACCAGCTGGGCAGCTGCCCAAAGCACCAGCCTGTTAAAGGGTCCAAAATACCACTGGAATAAATAGAAATACCCGTGCTGGTTGACGCAAGTTTCCACAAGCTCCTACCAAAGTAAACAGCAGCCTTATATGGAAATTTTAAAAACACCCCTGGCTGGCACTGACCCCTCTCTTTGGGTAGTTTTGTAATACACATGTATAGCTGCCATCAGCTAAAATTCTGAAATAAGTAAAGCGTGGTGTAGCTTTCTTATTTACTACAAACAAGGATTCATTGTATTAAATAATTTGTAAACTCTTCGACATACCCCCGCCCAGTTGTCTGACTTGAGAAATTGCCAAAGAAAACTGATGTGAGGGAAAGAACTACAAAAGGGTAAGATGTTTTGCTATTGTTTTATACCATTAATTTTTCTCTAGCCAGGGGAAGCAAATTAGTAAGTAAATCTGTCCTCACGTAAAATTTTTTAATTAATAAGTTTGGCATAGTCTGCTTCTTAACCCACAGCATCTTTTCTCTCTTTTTCTCATGCTGAGAGAATCAGCAATTTTAGCTGGACACGTGGTCATCCAGAATAAAGACTACATTTCCCAGCTTCTCACTGCTAGGAGTGACCATATGGAAAAGTTGTGGCCAATGGAATACAATCAGAAGTATCGCGTGATAGGCCTGGGAACTTCCCTTACAAAATAGCTGTGGGCATGCTCTGCTTCTACTTCTTGATCTTTTCCTCCCTTCTGCTGGCCACAGCATGCATGTACTGACCGTAGCTACAGTAGTTGTCTTTGACCGTAAGGTGACCTGGAGACGAGGCCATGCATGGCAGAGCAGCACAATAAAGGGAGCCTGGATCCCCATGGACTTCATAAGCAGAACAGCCATGTCAGCCATAGACTGCCACCTCCAGACTGCTATGCAAGAGAAGAATATACTGCAGCCTTCTTTTAGATCTCTTTGTCACTTGCAGCCAAATGCTGTTCTGACAGGAAATCTGGTTTTGCCTGTATGAAGGGGCACCAAATAATTCCTCTGCACAGAGGAGTGCCGAGTCTTGTTCTGGCCTTGATCCAGGAAAGGATGGCTCTTTCTCCTGCTCTGGCTTCCATGAAGGCGCCACTGGGTGGTAGGTGGCACAATGGTGACACTGTAAAGACAGAGTCAGGGCTTTGGAAAGGGAAGAGTCCCAAGTCCCAAGTCTTGCATGAATGGGAAGGAAGCAGTGAGCCACTGTGGTAGATTTTGAAACATGGTTGCAAATTCTTTGACATTTTTCTTTCCCACTAAGAGCTGGAGTCTAACTCCCTTCTCCTGGAACACAGGCCGGCCTTAGTGACTGGCTTCTAATGAATAAAATATGGTGGAAGTGATCCTGGGTGACTTCCAAGGCTGGGTCAGAAAAGATGCAATGGCTTCCACCTGGCTCTCTCTCGGGACACTTACTCTTGGAACCCAGCTGCCATGGTATGAGGAAACCAAGCAGCCACTTGGAGAGGCCACATATAGGTGTTCTGATCCAAAAGTCCAGCTAACATGCCAGCTGACAGCCAGCATCAACTACCAGACATGGTAGTGAGCAGGCCTTCAGATAATCCAGGCCCCAGCTTCCAACCACCCCAGCTGCCACCAAGTAGAGCAGAGAAGACCCATCCCTGCTGAGTCCTGCCCAAAGTGTATGTATACTCGTGAGCAAAATTAATGTTGTCACTATTTTAAGTCACTAAGTTTTGCAATGGTTTGTTATATAGCAAAAGATCATTGCAACAGCCACCTGCTCTGCCCACATCCTTTATGCTAGCATATGTAGGTCCCCCAGCTACCACAAAGCCCTCTAGAAAGTTCCTACCTCATTTCTGTGGGTTCCTGAGAAAAAGGCAGGGGACTTGGGCCACACCTGGGCTGGGAGGGCTAAAGGGGGCACAGGTTGGCGGAATCAAGTGTCCAAAGTGGGAGAGGTCAAGGCAGAAGGAAACAACTGCCCCTCTCTGCCTAGCAATTCTAACCAGAGAGTATGTGCATGTTGGTGTACACACACATGCACAAACACACACGCGCACACATACACACACACACAAACACACACGAAGATGAACCTCAGAACAGAATCCCAGCGCCCCAAGGTCCTTGTGCAGCACTACTCACTCGCTATCTTGCCACCTAAAGATTCTCTCAGTAGGGCCCACCTGAGAGGAACTGATTTCATTCCATGAAGATGGATATTATATAGGTGGATCTCGACATGTCCAGGAGGATTTCTCTGTCTTTTTTGTTGCTGTTGTTGAGACAAGGTCTCACTCTGTCACCCAGGCTGGAGTGCAGTGGCATGATCTCAGCTCACTGCAACCTCTGCCTCCTGGGTCCAAACGATTCTCCCGCTTCAACTTCCTGAGTAGCTGGGAGTACAGGCATGTGCCCACCAAGCCCAGCTAATTTTCGTATTTTTAGTAGAGACAGGGTTTCACCATGTTGTCCAGGCTGGTCCCGAACTCCTGGCCTCAAGTGATCTACCTGCCTCAGCATCCCAAAGTGCTGGTATTACAGGCATGAACCGCCATGCCCGGACAGGAGGATTTCTGAAAATAAAGCCTGAGGTTCAGTAGCATTAAGAGAGGGAGAAGACACCTCCTGGGAGACCTAACTGCTAGGAGAATCTCTGTGATTTTCTGCCAAGAATCAAAGCTCTCTCCCTGTTGTAAGCTGAAGTGTGTCCCCCAAAAATTTATACATTGAAAACTGAACTCCCAGTGCATTTGGAGAAAGGGCCTTTAAGGAGGTAATTAAGGTGAAATGAGGTCATGAGAATAAGGCCCTAATCCAAAAGGATTCGTGTCCTTATATGAAGAGGAAGAGACACCAGAGAGCTTACCCTACCCTTTCTCTGTACTTGCACATAGGAAAGGCCATGTGAGGACACAGAGAGAAGGCGGCCACCTGCAAGCCAAGGAACGAGGCCTCACCAGAAACCAACCCTGCTGGCACCTTGATATTGGAATTCCAGCCTCCAGAACTGTGAGACAATAAATTACTGTTGTTTAAGTCACCCAGTCTGCCATTTTTTGTTATAGAAACCAGAGCTGACTAACACATTCCCTGAAAGAAACAAAGACAGAGGGAGTGGAGGAGAAAGAAGACCCCAGGCCATCTTCACTTCACTGTCAATGACACAGGGCAGAGCTTTATCCTGGTGCATCTTTGCCAGCACACAGCACAGTCCCATGCAGGGTTGCTCTGCAGGCATCATTAAGCGAGGAAGGGGACATTTTCCAGAAAAGCCTCATCCTGCATCTCTGCCCTGAAATACACCCCACCACCCCACTGCCCCAACCCCACCAGTATTAAGCACTGCACTCTCTTTGCAGCCCTGTGGTCTGACACGCAGTCTCCCAGAGGGGCCTATGTGTGTGTTTACCTGCCAGGCAGCAGAAACAAGGGGTGCCCAGGAGAACCCTCTGGCCAAGGCACAGAGAATATGACATCTGAAGACAATGACCTGACTTCTCCCACACCTGTTTACCTGAACAGTAACTTGGCAGCCTGTCCTCAGCTCCGAATGAGCCCACCTGCCTCCATTCTAGCAGCCAGACAGGACTGATAGTTCCTGCTGCTCTGCAGCTGCCAACATCTGCAGACCTTCTCTCTGCACTACATTTGTGCTTTAAGCCTAAAGATATTTATGTTCAATGCCCCACCCCACTCCCTGCCTCCAACTCTATCAGGGAAAAGACGGAAAGAAGTAAGGAAAGGAGAGAGGCAGTAGGGAAGAAAGGAGGAAAAGAGTGGGAAGGAAGAAGGAAAGAAAGAAGGAAGGAGGAAGCTGGGCATAGTGGCCTGCACCTGTAGCCCCAGCTATACAAGAGACTGAGATGGGAGGATTGCTTCAGCCCAGGAGTTCAAATCCAGCCTGAGCAATATAGTGAGACCCCATCTGTAAAAGAAGAAGAAGAGGAGGAAGAAGAAGAAGGAGAAGGAGGAAGAAGAAGAAGGAGAAGGAGAAGGAAGGGGAAGGAGAAGAAGAAGAAGAAGAGGAAGGAGGAGGAAGAGGAGGAGGAGGAGGAGAGGAGGAAGTGGAGGGGGAAGGGGAAGGAGAAGGAGGAAGAGGAAGAAGAAGAAAGGAGGAGGAGGAAAGAAGAAAGGAGGGAGGAGAAAGGAAGAGGGATGGGAGATGAAAGGAGGGAGGGAGGAAGAAAGGAAAGAAAGAAAGGAGGAAGATACAGTGGGAAGGATCTGTACTTTAGGGCTCAAAGACACCTCCACTTTCCTACCCCATCTCATCATTCCTTCTTCTTGTTTCCTCCATCTCCCCTTAATAGCATCATGCAGGAAGCCCTTAGCTACTCTGCTGCCATCTGCCCTGTTTGAGTACAAGCCCAGCAGAGCTGCACTGCAGCCAACATAGACAATCTGGCAAGACTCCAAGACTTCCGGGTTAGGACCCCGGCTTGCAACGCGTTACTGAGCAATCCTTCATCTTGCATTCAGCAAAATTTTGATCAATATTCATTCCACAACTGTGGACACAGTCGCAGCACTGAGCAACATACATGGGGTCCCTGCTTTCTTCTGTGGGAGATGAACAAAGAACAAATAAATGAGCAAACGGTAATTGGTAGAAAGTCCTATGCTAAGAACCAAAACAGGGTGCTGTGGTGGAGTGCCTGGGGAGATCCCTCAGGTGAAATGTAAGCTGAGATTGGGAGGACACAAAGAAGCCAGCATGTGATTATTGGAGGAAGAGCATTCAAGGCCAAGAGAAGAGCTAGTACAAAGGCCCTGAGGCTGGAATGAGAGAGGTATGTTCTAGAAAGAGCAGGAAGGCTATTGTGCCTGGAGTTCCCCAACCGGCTGGGAGGAGGGGGGATGAAGAATGTGATAGAAGATGACATCACAGAGCTCAGCAGGTGCCAGATCACATAGGGCTGGGCACACCAAGATAAGGAGTTAGGATTTCAGCTGGGGTTAGGAAAGGAGGTGACCTCATCAGATTGCCATTAAAAGAAAAAAATGCTCTGGCCATAAGATACTATTAGTTTTAAAGGGAAACATAGTAACATAGTGAAGAGAGCAGGCCAACACCACCTTAGCCAAGTGATCAATGTTAACATTGCCAGTAACGGAACAAATGGGCATCATGTGCGCCTCCTGATACGATGTATGGAGGACACCCATCACTTGAGTGGCATTCCTGCAAAACATGCAGTATCTGAATCTGATCACGAGAGACATCAGACAAAGCTCAACTAAGCGTCAGTCCATGAAATCACCAGCCCTGATTCTTCGGAAGTGTTCATGTCATGAAAGACAAGGATAGACTAAGGAACTATGCCAGATTATAGGACACACAACAACAGATTACACAACAGGCACACAACAACAGATTACAGTGTGCAATTTTGGATTGGATCCTGAACCAGAGAAAAATTTCTTTTCTTTTGTTTTGAAGGACATTAGTGGAGCAACTGACAAGATTTGAATAAGATCTGGAGATCAGGTAACATCAGTGTAAATATCTGTGTATATTTCCCAATTTTGATAAACCGTACTATGGTTATTTAAGAGAACATCTTTGTTGTTATTGCTTTTAGGAGATGCACTCCGAAATATTCAGGGGTTCAAGGAGCGTCATGTCTGCAATTTAATCTCAAAAGCTCCAGGGAAAACATAAATGTGTGTGTGTGTGGAGAAAGTGCACACAAATTGGTAAAAATGTTAACATTGGGGGAATCTGACGAAAGTAGATTCAGGACGTCTTGGCACTCCTTTTGCAAGTTTTCAAGTCTGTAATTATTTCAAAATCAAAAATTTACAAAATATAGGCCGGGCGCGGTGGCTCAAGCCTGTAATCCCAGCACTTTGGGAGGCCGAGATGGGCGGATCACGAGGTCAGGAGATCGAGACCATCCTGGCTAACACGGTGAAACCCCGTCTCTACTAAAAACTACAAAAAACTAGCCGGGCGAGGTGGCGGGCACCTGTAGTCCCAGCTACTCGGGAGGCTGAGGCAGGAGAATGGCGTGAACCCGGGAGGCGGAGCTTGCAGTGAGCTGAGATCCGGCCACTGCACTCCAGCCCCGGCGACAGAGTGAGACTAGTGTACCGTGAAGATAGTACATTCTGTGAGGACAATTTTATTTAGTATTTAAACAGTGTTATATGTCGTATCCTCTTAACCACTCATTCACACACACATCCCCCTCCGTAAGAATTCTTCTTTGTCAGTATTTTTTTTTTTTTTTTTTTTT
>NW_016827924.1:164490-186081 GCF_001698545.2 Rhinopithecus bieti
CCAGCCTGGCCAACATGGTGAAACCCTGTCTCTATTAAAAATATAAAAAATTAGCCAGATGTGGTGGTGGATGTCTGTAATCCCAGCTACTCGGGAGGCTGAGGCAGGAGAATCTCTTGAACCCGGAAGGCAGAGGTTGCAGCGACCCGAGATCATGCCACTACACTCCAGCCTGCACTACCAAGCCAGACACCTTCTCAAAAAAAAAAAAATTTAAAATCCACTCTGTCTGCGGGGTGGAGTATAAATATTGGGGGAGGGGCAGCATCAGAAGAGGTAGGACCAAGGATGGCCTAGGGTGCCGTGCTAAGAGGAGACAGGGCCAAGGCCTTAGAGCATACAAAATTCAGAGCTAACAGGCTTTCCACCTTAGGAAAGCCACTCTGTCCCCCACCATGCTGCTAACAACAGACCCAGCCAGTGCCCACCAAACGGCTCCTGCAACCTTCCTTTGCAGCCACGCTGAAAAGCGATCAAATGTGAAATCCCAGAGAGGCCAGAGCAATGCGGCCAGCACTCAGCTCCGGGAGGCTGGTCAGGGAAGGGAGAGATTGACTGCGGCTCCTGCTGCTCTGTCACCTGCATCTTCGAGTGTCCACCACTGTCTGTTGCCCCCTTGGCCAGCCTCATCCCCTCAGGAAATAAGACTCTCCAGGCCCCAGCAGGCTTTTTGACCTGAGCTGGGACAGCCGGGGCTCAGTTCTGAAAGAATAAAGGAACAGGCTTTCTCAGGGGGCTGCCCCTCCTCGGCCAGGTGCAGGGGACACGTGGCGCAGCCAGCAAGGCTGTCTAAACAAGCAGGGGTTGAGCTGCACACCAGGCGCCACGCTCATTAAACCGGGGGCCAACCGCACAGCTAATCGGCCAAGCACCTCCAGACACCCTAGTCTTGTAGATGGATGGTACCCCTCTGGCCTGCACACATCTCGGTGGAAGCCAGGTGGTCTCAGGATCCTGGACAAACATGCCAGAAAAACCTCCTTCTCCCACCCTACTCCATCATGCTCAGAAACCAACAGTACTGTGGGGAAGGACAGAGGGAGGTTTACACTCCCCAAAAGATCACCTTTGGGAAGGGAACTCTGATGGACTCCCTTCCCTGCTAGGCAGTTCACCATCAGACATCCACAGCCTGCTTTGCTGATTTAGAGGCAGCAGAAAAAGGAGGCCAAAATTGCAGTCGTGCTGATAGATTGCTATCAGCAGGCCCGTAGGAGAGCCTGCTCCTTTATTCTTCTGAACTCTTTCATGGAGACACCGCCAGCTCAGGCATGGTGACTCAGACACTCCAGAATTCGGAGCAGCCAGGACCATGGGTCTGGGTGGGGAAGTCAGCCTGTGTGTCAGGCCCAGCCCTGGCACCCAGCCAGCTGGGAGGCTGGGAGGCTGGAGGTTTGCAGGCTCATAAAAAGAAATCGCTTGTTCCTCTGCCAGACAAGAATGAGCCAGGTCCGGCGGGGAGAGAAGAAAGGCACTGCTGCTGTGGAGATGTTCACGCCCAAGATAGTGTCCTTCTGCAGCTCTGGAGGCTGGCGAAGATCTGCTTCTTCGGGGCAGGCGGCAGCCACATCAGGGAAGAACTGCGCCTCTGACCCACTTGTCGGTGACCCAGTTGCAGGCGAGGAAACTGGGGCGCCAGGAGATGGGATGACTTAGCCCCAGGTCCCCACGAATGCCTGCCCCCGACTTCCCTATGGCAGGGTGGACTCTGGGAAACCTGAAGACCCAAAGAAATGATAACCCATGCCTTCCAAGTTAGTCCGGCCGCTCAGGCGTGAGTGCTCATGCGTTTTGCCCAGGCGGGGGCAAGCCTTAGATGTTTTCATATTTTTCAGAATCTCTCTTCTTGACTTGAAATGGCACGGCCAAAAGCACTGTTTCTCAAAGAAGCTACGGATGTAGGACCAATCTTGTTTGTGTTTGTTTGTTAATTAATTCCAATCCGTCACGGACAGATACTTCTGTAAAGTACAATAAAATGATTTGCTGGAAAATGAAGCAGAAAAAACACAACATAAAACACAAGCCCAAACCTCCACGGTTAGATTTAACAAACACACACATACTCTGTTGACCTGCCACAAGTTTCTAAACACTTGCTCCCAGTTTCTGTACTTAACTCACTGAGGACAGGTGCCAGACAGCTGTGGACTGGCACTCACCCACTGAGCACACTTCAAGTAGCGGCAGCAAAAAGTCAAGGTCAAAGCATATGGGTTCTCGCCGGGCACGGTGGCTCACGCCTGTAATCCTAGCACTCTAGGAGGCCGAGGGGGGTGGATTACCTGAGGTCAGGAGTTCGAGACCAGCCTGATCAACATAGTGAAACCCCGTCTCTACTAAAACTACAAAAATTGTTCAGGCGTGGTGGCGGATGCCTGTAGTCCCAGCTACTCAGGAGGCTGAGGCAGGAGAATCACTTGAACCTGGGAGGAAGAGGTTATAGTGAATCAAGGCCGTGCCATTGCACTCCAGCCTGGGCAACAAGAGTGAAACTCTGTCTCAAAAAAAAAAAAAAAAAAAGCATATGAGTTCTAATGCCACCTCTATCACTAACTGGCTGCATGCCTTTGCCCTCAGCCGCACTCTCTTCGTTTGCACATAGCCGACTCACGAATCTACTCACACTACAGTCATGTGCAAAAGAAGATGCCATTTCTTTCCTTTGTCTATGGCGGATCCATTCTTGGTTGAGCATAGCAAGGCAGGGTGGGGAGATGACATTTTAGTTGTATAGAGTAGACTAAGTGCAGTACAATTGTTTAAATGGTCCCTTTAGGCAAATGCCCAGGCTCTCCCAGATTCCCACCCCGCCACTCCTCTCTTCTACAAGGAGTTTAGGTGTATGGAGGAAGGGAATAGCACTTATGTCAGTGCTTCTCAAACTTTAATGTGCAAGCAAATCCCCCGGGGAGCTTGTGAAAAGTGCAGATGCTAATTTAGCAGGTCTGGGGGCAGGCCTGAGATTCTGCACTCCTACCAAGCTCTTGGGTGATGCCAAGGCTCCTGGGCCTCAGAGCACACTTTGAACAACGAGAGGGCATGAGACCTTATACAGGCAGAGAAATCAGGTCCTTGGACACCCTCACCATCCCCCGCCCCCAACCCAAGCACAAGGAGGCCCCTGGAAGTTTCTCATTGCAGTGGAGTGGCTGGTCTAGGCTGCCCCTGAATGGTAACTGTTGAGGTGCAGACGACTCTCCCTGACTAAAGTCTGAGGCTAGACAACTCCTGGCCCAACTCTCTGGGTGCATGCACTCTCAGCCCCATCACCCAGACAGGCCAGCTGTGCTTCCCCTTGAAGACTCTGATGTCTGCCATCTGGACGGTGACCCAGGCTCCCTGGGCCTCGACACACCTATTTTCCACCATCCCCACACAGGGGCACCGTCACCAAACCCAAGGAACTAAGGGCGGCTCTGCTTACCACGCCATGCCACTCACTGAGTTTTTCTTAAGCAAAGTCCACCGGATGAATGTGGGGTGCTGCCTTCATACTGTGTCCTCTCCGAACCCTCCCTAAAACCAGGAGCAAACATACCGCTGCCTGAAGCATGCCCCCTCTCCTCTCCAAAATACTTCCCTCCCTCTGGGCAGATCCCAGAGTAGATCACATTGCCTCCCCCAGCTCCAGCTCCATCTTTCCACAGTCCTCCCAGACCAGAGGAACAGCCTCTCCTGATCCCTCTTCCCATCCCTCTTGATACACTGAGTAGGAATTAAAGGAATGTAGGAAACCCCTTTCTCTCCACGCAATGCCTGGTTTGCAACCCTGTTTCCTCTTTGTGGATTCAAACACAATCTAATTTGAGCAAAGCTGAGCAATGTCTTCATTCGTGAGCTCTGGCTGCTGTTTATCGAAGCTCTGACATCCATTGGAAATACTGAAGTCCAATAAAAATACTGCCAAGAGCCAGGCGTGGTGGCTCACCCTTGTAATCCCAGGATTTGGGGAGGCTGAGGTTGGAGGATCACTTGAGGCCAGGAATCTAAGACTAGCCTGGGCAACATAGCAACTCCATTAATTTTTTTAAAACTACTGCCAAAATGACTCCTGCTCCCTGTGAAATTCTCAGGCCTCTCTCTCTAGCCCTGAGAATCTATGAAAGAGCCATCCTCTTGCCAACTTAGAAGCAGAGCACATTTCCTAAGGAGGCCTGGGGCTGAGGGCTTGGATGACCCTATCTTCCCACAGACAATCTGTAAGCACCTAGTGGGTGTCAGGCACCAGTGGGGGACCAGGGAGACAGGTGAGCCACACAGTCATAGTCCTACTTTCAAAGTGCTCACAAGCTTAGAGTAATGACATCATCCCCATTACCTGTGGTGACGCTGTGATCTGCCACCCAGCCTCTCAGCTCTCAACCCCATCAGGGTCTGTCTCAGCTGCTGAGAGCCGCCTGGCTGAAGCCATGGCCTCCAGGGGCAGCCCAGCCCCAAGGACTGATGACTGCAAGGGGATCACTTCGGGACAACTCAGCATCCCTGGCTGGCTGTGCTCAGGTTCAGGGCAGGTCATCCCTGGCTGGGCTCCTGCTCATCACGTGGCTGGGTGCTGAAAGAGCTGCACCCAGACGGAAGACGCGTGCCAGTTGCAGAGCTGCAAGCTGTTGGCTGGGGCCTTGGCGCCCTGGCTGACAATCCCACACTGTGTAACCCTGGGCTGGGTGTGCTACACCAAGAAGGGGAGAAGAGAGAATATTCTAACAGGCTGTGGGCCACCACCGCCATCTGGATCTCGGTTTCCTCACCTCTGAGGGGTCTTTCCCAGTTCCAATATGCAAACGGTTCGTCACTCACTGTAGAATAAAATCAGAGCTATGATACATTGTCCACGTGGTCCACAGACTCAGGGAGGGTCCAAAACTCTGCCACGGCCTGCTGTGCTCCTTTCAGAGGAGCCCCAGCCCGCCCAAGGCACCCCAGGGTGTCTCAGGAGGGAGACCCAGAACCACTCCCAATGCCCTGAAAGCTGACTGTGTTCAGTAGGGGAGAGGGGCCCCTTCTCTAAATATTTTCTCTCCAGGTTTGGCTGGAGACAGTCACAGCCGGTCAGGGGGCTCGAAGAGGCGCCAGGCCTGCCAAGAACCACCTGAGGACGGCGTTTGTGAGGAAAACCCAGGGAGCGGGGCTGGCCCACTCCCAGGCAGCAAAAGAACGGGGCCACCCTCCCCTTCCTGGGTTGGAGCCAGGGCACCCACTGTGGCTGGAAGGGAGAAAGGGAGTTGTGGGCCCAGGCAGCCCCCAGAAAACAGCCCGCAGCCCTCCAGTCAGCTGCCGCGTGTTTGTTTTCACAGCTGCTCCTCCAGCTCGGCTGTTCCAGCGAGCAAAGGAATCTGTTTGTCTGAGAAAAAGAATGTGGCGGAGAGGCGGGAGGCAGCCCCAGGCAGCCCCAGCAGCGTCCTCAGCTTCAGAGCTCACCAAAACCAGCCAGCCACCTCGGGGAGTCACCCAAGAGCCTAGATGCTAAGGACACAGGCTCAGAGACACCTTCACCTCCACCAGCACCCTCCAGACGGCCCCGCTCCTCCGTGGACCAGGGCTTTGCCCAGAGACCTCGGGCAGGTGCCAGGCTGGCAGCCTGGGCACACAGGACAGAGACCCACCCGCCTGAGGTATTTTATTTACTTCTTTCTCATTCACAGACAACTCCCCACCACCCCCACCACACACACACACACACACACACACACACACACACACACACACGCTCTGAGAAGAAAATCAGTCAGCTGTGTGTATGAGGAAAAAGCTCACAGGACTGAAAGCAAACAAGTCTGCAGCCAGGCCTGCCGTGAGCGTGGAGACGAGCAAGCAGAGGGGCTTTCTGCCTCTCCGCAAGTACGCCCTAGGCCCCCTACCCTTGCCCCAGCCCCCAGGCCAGCCTAGTCCCATTCTAACCAGAAGAGGAAGAGCTGGGCCCAGGTGGGGTGAAGGCATTTGCCAAACCAGAGGACCAGCCACAGCCCCTTCGCGCCTGTCATCCTAGTTTTGGAGCATTCTGGGCAGTCAAGCAGGAGCCTAGGTAGAGCCAGTCCAAAGGGCATTCTCCTTTAGGCCTTTTTGGCCATGGGGAGACCTGGGATCCCAAAAGAAGGACTCTGCACTCTTTTAGTTGGAGTGCAGCAGTGCGATCTCGGCTCACTGCAAAACCTGGGCTCAAGCAATTTTCCCACCTCAACCTTCCGAGTAGCTGAGTCCACAGATGCACCCCCATGCCCAACTAATATTTGCCTTTGTTTTGTTTTGTTTTGTTTTGTTTTTTTGTAGAGATAGGGTTTTGCCCTGTTGCCCAGGCTAGCCTCGAACTCTTGGACTCAAGCAATCCGCCTTCCTCGGTCTCCCAAAGTGCTGGGATTGCAGTTGTGAGCCGTCACACTCAGCCACACCAGCCACTCTTGAAACCTACTTCCACCCATACCCCCTCACCAACCCTCTGCGCTGACCAAGAAGTTGCCCTGTGATCTGGAACAGGGGCGGAAGGGAGGCGAAGCTTCTGCTCAAATTTTCTAGATTACATCAGGCTGCCACCCCTAAGTGGTCAGATTTGATTTGGAAAGTTCCCCACTGCAATTGCAATCTGGCATGTGTTGAATCCCTCAGGTGTGTGGGAGTAGAATATATAATAACTAGTCCTCCCTCAATCTTTCCTAGTCAGATTACTCATCAAGATGCTGTTCAGCACCTCCCCTGAGTCAGCCTCTTCACATACAACACCTCTGAAAGGCTCTAGGAGGTTCGAGGACTTGCCTGAGGTCAGAAACCAAAAGTGACCAAGAGAAGGTGTCTTCAGCTGGGCTGTCCCAGAAGAAGCCCGTGAAGCAAAGATTTGGGGCCAAGGGATTTATCTGAGGGTTAGGAAGTGAGGCAGAGAAGGGAAGCAACTAGGAAAGGAGGTCACCAGACCAGAGCAAGTCACCAGAGTGAGACACTGGAGGCCAACCCCACTGAGCTTCTCAGAGAGACTCCATAAAAGATACCTCAATGTTACCCCACTTGGGGAGTGAGGGGGCTGGGGTATTTATCCTCTAGTTCCCATGCATCATTGCCTGGGACATGTTCCCAAGGGCATTGCTGCCAAGCCCTCAGGTAGAGTTCTCATGCTCTCGGAGAATGTTCTGGACTGTTGAGTGTCAAAGGAATTGGGGCAGGCCACCAAGAACATCTGCTGCAGAAACTGATCACAGTTTGAGGTGAAACCAGAGTCTTGTTGGGTTCCCTGCACCAGGCTGCCCTTTGCCTGGTACCTGAGAGTGGAGTGTCCAAGGCCCTCCACCTAGTCTGTGGAGTCGGCCTGCCAGTAACTGTGCTGGTAGGGGTGGGGGAAGGTGATAGAAGTGGGAGGAGGCAGAGGTACAAACAGCCTCCCTCTAGGAACCAGTGTGTACCACTTGAATGAGATTGGGCTTTGGTGTTGGCCTCCCAATGGGGATTCCCTTGAGACCTGTGCACTGCAACCCTATAGGTAGGTGGGATCCTCTCAGAAGGGCCCCACATCTTGGGAGTGAAGACCTGAATCCAATTCCCACATTTATCACTGTGCAACATTGGTCAGGGGACAGGTTGTGGATTGCCCCAGTGCCCGTAAAATGAGGTTAGTACTATCTCAATCCTCTAAGGTTTGTTCTAAGAGTTAGAAGTCATCCTTCTGACCATAGTGTCTGGTCCAGGGCAGGAGTAGTTGGCCAAATTTTTTTTATTGAGAAAAAATTTACATGTCATGAAATTCACCATTGTAAATACTTTATAAAGTGTACAACTCAGTGGCATTAAGTACATTTACAATATTTTGCAACCATCACCACTATCTAATTCCAGAACATTTTTTCACCCAAAAAGAAACCCTATATCCATTAAGCAACCACTCTCTACTCTCCCTTCCCCCAGGCCCTGGCAACCGCCAGTCTACTTTCTGTCTCTGTGGATTTCCCATTCTGGACGTTTCATATCAATGGACTCATGACTCATACAATATGTGGCCTTTTGTGTCTGGCTTCTTTCACTCAGCATGATGTTTTCCAGTTCATCCGCGTGGTAGCATGTGTCAGTACCTCATTCCTTCTTATGGCTGAATCACATTCCATTGTATGGCTAGGCCACATTTTGCTTAACCATTGATGGACATTAGTTTCCACGTTTTGGCTATTATGAATAGTGCTGCTATGTGTGTTTGTATAAAGTTTTGTTTGGATGTATTTTTCTTTTCTGTTCTTTTTTTTTTTTTCTTTTTTTGAGACAAGGCCTCACTCTGTTGCCCAGGCAGGAGTACGGTGGCATGGTCATGGCTCACTGCAGCCTTGACATCCTGGGCTCAAGTGATCCTCCCACCTCAGCCTCCCAAGTAGCTGGGACTACAGGTGTGTGCCACCATGCCTGGCTATATATATATATATATGTTTTTTTTTAGTAGAGACAAGGTTTCACCCTGTTGTTCAGGCTGGTCTCAAACTCCTGACCTCAGGTGATCTGCCCACCTCAGCCTTCCAAAGTGCAGGGATTACAGATGTGAGCCATCGCACCTGGCCTATGTGCCTATTTTTATACCAGTACCATGCTGTTTTGGTGAGTATGGCCTTATAGTATAGTCTGAAGTAAGGTAATGTGATGCCTCCAGATTTGTTCTTTTTGCTTAGTCTGGCTTTAGTTATGCAGGCCCTTTTGTGGTTCCATATGAATTTGGGAGTTTTTTTCTAGTTCTGTGAAAAATGACGGCAGTATTTTGATGGAAATTGCATTTTATAGATTGCTTTTNAACATATATAAATGTCATATATAATATACATAAATATATTTATACACATACATTTTTTTTTGAGACGGAGTTTTACTCTTGTTGCCCAGGTTGGAGTGCTATGGCACAATCTCAGCTCACTGCAACCTCCACTTCCCAGGTTCAAGCAATTCTCCTGCCTCAGCCTCCCAAGTAGCTGGGATTACAGGCATGTGCCACCAAGTCCAGCTAATTTTTTATATTTAGTAGAGATGGGGGTTTCACCATGTTGGTCAGGCTGGTCTTGAACTCCTGACCTCAGGTGATCCACCCGCCTCGACCTCCCAAAGTGCTGGGATTACAGGTGTGAGCCACCGTACCCGGCCTAATATACATAAATATGTATTTTATAATATAAATATATATATTTTAGACAGGGTCTCACTCTGTTGCCCAGGCTGGAGTGCAGTGGCACGACCTCGGCTCACTGCAGCCTCAGCCTCCTGGGCTCAAGAGATGCTCCTGCCTCAGCCTCCCAAGTAGCTGAAGCTACAGGCGTGCACCACCATACCTGACTAATTTTTGTATTTTTAGTAGAGATGGAGTTTCACCATGTTGTCCAGGCTTGTCTCGAACTCCAGGCCCCAAGCAACCTGCCTGCCTCAGCCTCCTAAAGTGCTGGGATTACAGTTGTGAGCCATCGCACCTGGCCCCCAACCATATTGTTGTCCTCAGTCTGGTTCTCTTTATAATTTGGTTGGAGTCTGGTTCGATTTTTTTTTTCCTTTGTATTAGGCATTTTTTATTATCTGCACGATTAACCTTTATTTTCTATTTTCTGATTCCTTTCATCACGACCAAACTTTACAAGTCCTTCCCTGGGGGCAGAACATGGATTTAAGATGCAATTCTTCAGAGGAAAATATTCCAGCTCCTAAGAAATCACAGAATCCCTCTGATGGGTTAGGGGAGAGGTCATTTAGTGTCACTGTTAAGAACATGGGCTCTGGAGTCAGACTCCTGGGTTTCTATCCCAGCTCTGTCACATGGGCAAGTCATTTAATTCTCTATCTCAACTTCCTCACCTGTAAAATGGAGATAATAATAGTCCCCACTTGGTCGGGTTGTTGAGAAGGTTAAATGGTCGCCTAAGTGTATCTGAGTTTAAGCTCTTGTAGTGAAGCAGGAAGATGAGATGGGTATCTCTCTGCTCTTGCCCAAAGCAGGCTACAGACGGGTTGGTTCCTGGTTCTGCTCTAAGGACCGGCCTGCTGGACTCGCTGGGCTTCTCTGCCAGCTGTTCCCTCTTCCACCTTCTGTTTGCTTTGATCTGAGGTTGACAGACCACCTGGCCTGCTAAACTGGGAAGGTAAGCTCATCCCATCTGCCCACTCACCTGCCAAGAGTTCATCATTGTGGTCTTTGTGTTTATACGCTGAAGGGGGCAGCTGGAGGTGAAAACAGCCCTGCTTGTTTTGTCACTTGGTCTCCCCTGCCATGACTGCTGCCCTGTAATCCCCCTCCCCCAGGGCGGCTCAGACCCAGGAATTTTAATCAACCTGGAATTAGAAACTTTGTTAACACCAGTGGCTGGAGAAAGGCCAGAGGCGGGATTCAAATGCCTGTGACTTTCAGGTGGGGGAGTCAAGCCCTCAGGAAGCCAATCTGTGGGGGGTGATGACATCATGTCAGTCACGCAAGCCCTCCAGAGAGACTAGGGAGTCTCCCAGCTGTGGAGACCGGAAAACAATGATCTCCATGTGCCCCCCGGCCAGAGTGGAGTTCAAGTCCCTCAGCTTAAAATCAAATCTCCCCTTTGTTCCTAACTCTCCCCCACCACCCACAAATGTCCTGCAACTGCCATGGAGCAGCTACTACTAATAATAATCACTGGCCTTGTGTTGGGTTTTGCAAACTGTTCTCACATTCACTGCTCCAGTGAATCAAGCAATCCTCTATGAGGCCAGGGAGGCAGGCATTATCACTCCCATTTTACAGAGGAAGTGACTGAGGCTGCAAAAGGCGAACATATGGGTACAGGCGTGGTCAAGTTGAGTCTCAAGCCAAGGGTTCTATGTCTTAGCCTAAAGTGGTGGTTCTCAAGCTTTAGCACACTGGAATCCCCTGGAGGGCTTGGTTAAAAGAATTTGCTTTTCTAACAAATGTCCAAGTGATGCTGATGCTGTGGGGTGGGGGTCCACGCTCTGAGAATCTGTGGCCTAAAACTTTTGCCACTACATCGTACCTCCTCATTGTGTTAATAAAGAAGCATTTTCAGCAGCTATGGATGGACAGATTTGGGTCTTTTCCAAAGAATCTGCTAATAGCAGCACGTATCTGAAACATAAGGCAGGAGCAGCAGCCTCCAGCTGCTGGGTATTTCCCACAGAAGGGAAGGAGCCTGGACGAGAGAGGCTAGGGTAACCCAAGGTTTTGGCTTGAGTGCATGGGGTTAATTCTGAATCCCTTCCGGGCAGCCCATGTGACTGGGAAAGAGGAAGGTGGAATGATTGCTTATATACAGAACCATCAAGGTCTTGACTGTGTTAAAACCCAATCATTACTTCCAGGTAGTGATGCATTTTAGGCAATGTCTTCTGCTTATGCTCAGCAATGCATGAGTCTCAGAGCGGTGGCCAGAGAAATGGCGAATCGTCATATATTGAGCGAGTGATAATGGAATCCAGGAGGTGGAAATTACAAGTTGAAAACTAAAATCAATGCCCTGACTGTGAAATGACTGAATGCCTGGTGAGGAACTGTGTCGAGCTGCACCCCCCCACCCCCACCCCTCACTCCACACCGACCTTTAAGACGTTCACCAGTTCAGAAGTTCCTTGAGGGCAGGGAGCATATTTTAATCACGGGTAATCATATCATGTCAGGGCTGAAATGGGCCTTAGAGAGCTTCCAGCCCTGGAATGGCAAATCGGTTTCATTTTGGTGCCAGCTACAATCGTTTAGTGGTGGCTGCCTGAAGCACTGGGCTGAGGAGTGTTCTGCGGGTCTCTGGGCTCCTTGAGGAGCAGGCCATGATCAATTAGCAATGTTTACCATGGCCAGGGGAGTGGCAAGGAGGCCGCACTTTGCTCAGATTAGCTAACCCCGATCTAGTCCAACCTGTCCCACTGACAGATGAGGAAAGAACTGCTAAGGAGCTCTGTGTCCCCACCCACACCCCAGCACATTCTTGTCCCCTAGCAGCCATCCCCTTCCAGGGGTCTGTGCATAGTATTCAAGGGTCTATGAACTTGGATGGAAGAAAACATTTATTTACATCTTCGTTTCACTAACCTCTGAGATCAAGCACTTCTTTCCATGATGAATGTAGGCAGCAAACTGTGGTAGCAACAGCAGCACCTGTGACTGTCACCAATAGAAACCACAGCTATCTTCCTAGCACATCAGAGCTGCTGCTGCTGTCTCTAAAGATCACTTACACTCCTCGCTAGTCATTGTGGTCTTTGTATGAAAGGATCATAGTTTTTAGATCCACCACTAAATCTTGTTACCTAATGCATTAATTAAAAAAACCACACATATTACTGCATCCCAAAGTTGCTTCTTAATATTTGCATAACTGCATTTCAGTAGAGAATTGGTTTCCTCTGTCATACTATTTTATGCAATTACATTCATCATCCTGAGAAGGGGTCCATAGGCTTCACCAGATGCCAGAGGGGTACACAGCCCAGAAATGGTTAAAAACCGCTGCCAAGGTTTGCTGATAGCAGTGCGGTGTGCCAGGGCCCCTCCTGGCCTTGGCTTCAGTCAGAGAAGCGGGAGTGGGCAATATGGACGTTATTTGGTACCTTGTATTCTTTGCTGTGATTTGGCTGCAGCTGGCAGCTGAGGCAGTAAGAATTGGCTGCTCTCCACTCTGGGGAGACAGCTGACCTCGGGGGCTCCCTGGGCTCAGATGCCCAGACGGTGACAGCTCTGGCCCTGCACCAGGCCTCTCCGGTTTGGCCTTCCGCAGCGATGGTCAGTCCAGGTCACAGACACAGCAGCTCCATGTTTGGCTCTCGCCTTCTTCCCTCTCCTATGGCAACCCTTCCCTTCCAGTGTGCAGGGCGTCCCCCAGGAACCTGCAAGACAGACTTAACGGATAGTTACTGCTGTGTCTGGGTGGCTGCTTTCAGCTCTGGGGCGGGGTGGGGCGGGATGGGGAGGAGAAGAGAGACAACCCAGAGATTTCAGTCCAGGAGCACAGGCCACATGAGCTCTGTTTCCACTTCATTTTAAAAATGCATCTACCCTCCTTCTTTCAGGCATGCAGATACTGAATTATAGGCTATTACCCTGGAAGGCACCTTAAAAATTATCTGTTCCACACATTTCCCCTTGCCCCCCTGCACACACACACACCCACCGCACCACAGTGTTCATTCTATAAACCAAGGAACAGGCTGAGAGAGAGAACAGGACCTGCCCATGTGGCACAGACCTGGAACTAGCATTCAGGGCTCCAAACCACCAAGCCAGTCCTTTCTCCAACATTGCACAGCCTCATAATGTAAGATTTTGGCATCATAACCATCTGTCTCAGGGTAAGGACCAGTGAAAAATAAAATTGCAAATTCTTTTCTATTCCAAAGTTGATTAAGTGAAGGGATTGAGGCCACCGCAGCTGCCCACTTCCAGGGGGCTTGGTTCACACTGGATTCCCTGGAACTGGCACAACCCAATGATCTGTGACAGAATTCTTGTTTGTTTTTGTTTTCAAAGACTCCTTGAGAAATCCTAGAAGTAGTGTGGGGTAAAGAGTGGAAGCCTCCTATTTTCCATCAGCATCACAGACAATGCCTCAAAGATGCTTCCTGGATGGAGGCTGCTCCTTTGCCCAAGGAATCTCTCCCACTGCTTTTCACGTCAACAAACTGTGCTTGAGATCAAGGTCCTTCAGTTACTTGGGACAGGCAAGGAGCTGGAACAAACATCCCCTACATCTCCATGGCTTAATGGAATGTGCAAAAGGCTTATTTCCTGCTCATTTCACATCCCAATCGGGCATTCCAGCAACAACCTTCCATAGGGTGATTCGGGGACCCAGGCTTCAGGCTTCTTCCATCCTGTGGCAAAGAGCACTACCAACTTCAATATGTGGCTTCCAAAGTCAAAGTAGAACAGAAATGGAAAATGGAGGATCCTGAGTGGAAGATTTTTGGTTCAGGCACATCACTTCTACCTACTTTCCATAAACTAGACCATGCCTGTAATCCCAGCTACTCAGGAGGCTGAGGCAGGAGAATTGCTTGAACCCAGGAAGCAGAGGTTACAGTGAGCCAGGATCACGCCACTGCACTCCAGCCTGGGCGACAGAGCAAGACTCCATCTCAAAAAAAGTAAATAAATAAAAATAAGTTATTTTGGTTGCACGGGACAAACTAGCTTATGTGGGGCAGGAGAATATTGGATGGAGATGACCAAAAAGATGCTGGATACCTCACAGAATCCAAAGGAAAGCTGACCAAGCAGATTCAGGAGGGCTGGATGAGGGAGTGGAGACCATCAATCGCTTCTCATTCTATGGGATCCCATGGTTTTTGACTGTTTTCCTTTGCTTTCTTCATTCATTCAGCAAATATTATTGAGCACCTACCATATGCCAGGCCTGGCTTCACAGCAGTGAACCAAACAGACCAACTCCCAGTGCTCCTGGAGCTGACATTACGCTCAATTCTCTCTCTGCAAACTGCTTTATTTCTTCTTTGTGTCTGTGGTCGCGAGGATCGCTTTGTCCTTGGGCTGGATATAATGGTGCTGGCACTGCCAGTCCTCCTCTTGCAGGGCTGTGGAGGGGCCATGTTGTCCTGTGGCTTCTCCAATTGCTATTTCTGACCCTCTTCCCAGCAAGTGATCCCATCTTCTATCTACAAGATGCCTGGACAACTGGTTTACGCAGTCGCTTGTGAGAGAGAGGATTCCTGTCCATCATTCAAACCAAGTGCCTTACTTAAAAGCAGACCCAGAGACAGGATTTGGGTGTCAGTAGTTTATTTGGAAGTGAGTCCAGGAAGCACCAGTAAGGAAATGAGAAAGTGAGATGGGGAGAGGAGAAAGGCCAATAAAGGGTGGGTGTTTGAGCTGGTTACTACTGTGGGCAACGGGAGCACAATGCTACCGCACACTTCTGAGAGACAGCATGGAACATATTTCTGAACTGGCCCACCAAGGGCAAAGAAGCTCACTATTTCTCCACCAACTCTTTGATGGTCATTGCTTGAGGGAGGTTAACTCCCCTACAGCTCCAGGCCTGCCCCACAGGCAGCCAATCACAGAATGACCTCGAGCAGAAAGACTTAGCAAGCTAAGAGTGGGGAAACTAACAGTCACTGATATCCAGAGAACAAAGCTCAGTTCTTCCAAGTGTGGTCCAGGACCCTCCACTCAGGAATCACTAGTGCATAATACATGCATAAAGTGCATAATGCAACTCATTATGTACTTCCCCAGCTCCACAGACCTTGGGGTTCAGAGTATCTGAGGAGGACTATAACAGACACTTATTACACATTCTCTATGTGATGATGCCCATCAAAGATTGTGACTCAAGAAAAACATCCAGGCTGGGCGCGGTGGCTCATGCCTTTAATCACAGCACTTTAGGAAGCTGAGGCGGGTGAATTGCTTGAGCCTAGGAGTTTGAGACCAACCTGGGCAACATGGTGAAACCCAACCTCTACAAAAAATACAAAACTAGGCCGGGTGCGGTGGCTCAAGCTTGTAATCCCAGCACTTTGGGAGGCCGAGATGGGCGGATCACAAGGTCAGGAGATCGAGACCATCCTGGCTAACCCGGTGAAACCCCATCTCTACTAAAAAATACAAAAAACTAGCCGGGCGAGGTGGCAGGCGCCTGTAGTCCCAGCTACTCGGAGGCTGAGGCAGGAGAATGGCATAAACCCAAAAGGCGGAGCTTGCAGTGAGCCGAGATCCGGCCACTGCACTCCAGTTTGGGCGACAAAGCAAGACTCCGTCTCTAAAAAAAAAACAAAACAAAACAAAACAAAATACAAAACTTAGCAGGGCGCAGTGGTGCGTGCCTGTAGTCCCAGCTACTTGGGAGTCAGAGGCAAGAGAATCACTTGAGCTTGGGAAGCGGCGGTTGCAGTGAGCCGAGATCACACCATTGCACTCCAGTCTGGGGGACAGGAGTGAAACCCTATTTCAAACAAAAACAAAAACATCCAAATTCCCCACCATGGCCCACAAGACCTTCCTGACCTGGCCCTGCCTATCAATTAGACCCTGTATCCACCTCTTCCTCTCTCCATACTTGGCACCCTCTGATCCAGCCACATTGGCCTTTTTGCTGAGCCCTCCAAGCATGGTCCAGCCTCAGGACCCTAGCATTGGCTTTTCCCACCATCCTATGCACCTCTCTCTTCCTCATCTGCCTCACCTTGTCTGGTTCTCTACTCAAAAGCCCTTCCCTGACTACCTTGTCTTAAATGGCCTCCCACACACTCTCCTTATTCAATTTGACATTTCTCTCTGCAAGTTATAGGAGACATTCATTCACTTATTTGTTTGCTGCCTGGTTTCCCCACTAGAGTGGAAGCATCCTAAGGCCAGGGACCTTTGCTGCTTTGTTCACCACTCAATTCTCTTGCCCAGAACTGAGCTTGGTACATTGTAAGATGCCCAGGAAATATTGGGGGAACAAACAGATTTCTATTAATTCTATGTGGGTGGAATACCTGGGTACCTCCACCAGCTTCACGACTTAACTTTAGGAGTGGTCACCTCCTCATACATGAGAAGGAAATTGGACACAAGGGGCAGGGGTGGCTTTTCCAAGGCAGCAGTCTCAGACTCTAAAAAGGAAAGCCTTTAAAACCACTTCCAACTCCACCTCACACACCCCACCAGCCCCCAAAGAAACCACACCTAACTAGCCACTGACCTCTGGGACTCTCCGGTCAGGCCCACGAGGAGAGACAATGTGAAAACCAGGAACCCAGGATCTTGAGCTGGGAAATTGGGCATGGCGGGGGAGAAGGGGTGGAAGAAGCACACTGATTTAACTCTGTATCCCCAGTCCAAAGCACCCGCAATCAGGAGTCCATAAATTAGAATGAACCCATTCTAACCCCAGCTCGGCTTCTGTTTCCTCATCTGTAAAACGGGTACAGTACTTACCTGTGAACATTATTGCAAGATGTAAGGGAGTTCGTTAAATTCACATGGAAATGCTTAGCATAGTATTTGGTGCATGGTAAGTGCTCAATAAATGCTATCTTAGGATTCTTTTTCCTCTTGCTAGAGTGCACATGGCACAGGGCCTGGCACAGAGGAGACTCCAGCAATGGAAAGGTGGTTTTGACCTGGTCCCTGGGGTCTCTCAGGTTTGGAAGAACCCAACAGTGAAGAGGTAGTTACCACCTAAGATGAGCACAGTGAGAGAGGTGGGGAGACCCTGCACCAGAAGCCCAAGGAAAGAATCAGTGCTAAGTTTACTGCTCGGGCCTTTGGGAGGATGAATGCGAGTTGGCCGAGCTGCTATTCTGGCATGCTCACACTGCAGTTCCCAAGGAGAAGGCTTGGAAAGGTTCTTACACAATTACCATCACCCAGCAGGGTGATTTCTTACATGTACTTCACCAAGGCCCCACTTAGAAACTCTATGAAAAAGGAAGACAATTCTTACAGCCTCCATCATTTCCATGTGCAACCTTAGAACCTCATACTCACTCATTTTTGTAAACATTGCTCTTTGACCCAGACCCCTCGATGGGAAATTTGGGGCCAAGACATGGCCCAACTTTGTCTTTTATTTGCCGCTTTTCTGGGACCTGCCACTTTGTCGTGGTGGTCAAGCTAAAAGTGGGATTTGGCAAGATCTCACAGGGGAAAGATTATGAGATTTCAGTTGCTTCTTGTGTTTCAACGTCCCTTCTGATCTGGGATGGGGAGAAAAAGACAGCCCACGTGGGCGACTCAGAAAACAAGCCGAGATAAGAGCTTATTGACAGGCCAGGCTAGCAGGCCCTTCATTCACACCGCTTCAAAGACAAACACTTTCCGTTTGTCGATTTGTTTTAGGCCTTGCAGAATCTGCAACTCTGTGGCCTTGACTCTAAAAATAAATCTCCTGCAATAATGACGAGGCTGTTGCAAAGAGGAAGGCATGCAGGGAAGGGAAGACGGAGGGAGGCAAAACTGAGAGCAGGCAGGAGAGAAACCGAATACCCAAACAGGAAGAAGGGACATAGGGAAATGGCCCTGGCTCCTTCCTCCCGACCAACAGCCGGCCCCGTTGCAAAAGCCAGCAGCACCGGGAGGACGCAGCCGCCAGGGCCTGGGGTTTATTAGAACCCAGTCCTGCAGGAGGACTGCAGGCCTATCTAGCCATTTTGCCCTCTGTGACCCTGCTGCTAACTGTGGTCTATAGACTGGGCTGATCAGCTGCCTCAGTGTCACCTGGGGGCTTGTTAGAAATGCAAATTTTCCAGCCCCACCCTCGACCTGCAGAACCCGAATCTGCATCTTAACAAGATCCCTGGGTGATTCGTATGTGCATTAGTTCGAGAAGCCGAGGCCAGGTCCCTGGTGTTTCACCGAATGCAGCATAGATGAGTCAAACAGCCTCTTAATACTTCTCTCTGCAAACAAACAAGAAGTGAGCTCCTCCCCCACTGAGGGCCTTACTTGGAGAACTTTGAATAGAGGAAGCTAGAGGCATCAGTTAGGTCTCTTGTGGAGTGCAGTTCATTTTGTGAGAATATTGCATTTCCCACCCACCCCAGGATCATTAGGAATTTCTGACCCATCTTATGATCATCCAACATTCACATGGATGCAGGGTGCAAACTCATTAAAGGACTTGTTACTCCAAGGGGTCTCTCTGGGAATTGTCCTTTGGGTTCTTCCCTCCCACCCTCACTGATTTGTTTCTCCTTTTCGGTCTGGAATGTTTCCCATCTCCTCATCTTTATGAAACTCCATTTCATGGCCCTGATGCTGAGATTCTGATACATGCTGACACCCCCTTCCTCTTCATTCTCTCCTCCCCTTATGTCTTGCTGACATATTTCAACTCCCTCCTACTGTTCTCATCAGTTCTCTGAAGAGACCATCCTTTCCTTCTCTCTGCTTTGGTGGTCATAAACTCAGTTATTTAGTGTGGATTCTGGTTCCCCTCGCTCCTGCTGAGGCCAGGCAGGTGAACAATCAGGCCATTGTTTAGATGCTGAGCAGGTGACAAATAGTTATGGTTGCTCTTTGCTGGAATTCTAAATAGTGGCTGTCACTCTTCATTGACTATAAAATGTACAAATGTGAATGATAAGAAAGAACATAACTGTGCCCCATCTTATCAAATTTATTTTAGCTGTGCTTTAAAATCAATTTAATTTGTAAATTATTCATGGCATGTAGCAACTATTACAGACGTGCACTACCAAAACCTGTGCTTTAAAGATTGTACTAACTTTTCAAGACATTCTATAAATGCTTTTTATTATTTTTTATTAAGGAAGTAATATGTATCTATTTTAGAAAATGTGGATACTACAGATAAGCAAAAATAATTATTTTATTATTGTCACCTTTAATCCTATGACTAAGAAAATCACTGTTAACATTTTAGTATATATCATTTCAGTCTTCTTTCATTCTATACATATACACACTTACATGGACAGCTCTCTCTCTCTTTTAGTGTCGTTGTATGTGCCAGGTTGTCACCCAAAGTGGCCACCATCAATTCCTTCCCCCTTTGTGCTGGAAGCCTTCCCACCCACCGCGTTCTGGAGCAGCACTGGGTCTGCCCTCCAGAGCCAACTGTATGCATTCTTTCCAACTCTGCATTCGGTGACATCCTGTTGATAGCTTGAGATCAACCATGCTAGAAAATGCTACCAATCAGGGTTTTGTTTTTGCTTCGTTTGTTTTTTTTTTTTTCCAAGTCATGCTGTTGTTAAACATTTACCAGCATACTGCTTTGTCGATAGATGCCCAAGGCCACCTTCATGGGCACACAACCCGAGCAGTCACACAGGACCCTGTGATCAGAATGGCCTCACTTGGGTTTAATGCTCTGCTGTCTTCATCTTAAAATTCTTAATAATTTAAAAATGTTTGAGCCTGTGCTTTGTAAGTGAAGTCTGATGGAACAATGGAGCATGCGCGTGAGTAGAGGAGATACAGACGATACGTGTGTCTGAGTTTTTTGTGGCTCCACTAGCATATGGTGTTGATGATGCCACCTGAGCACAGAATTCTGGTGAACCCACAATGCATGGGAGTTCAGCGAGATTCAATGTCAGTACAAGGTAAGCATTTTATATCTACGCCGGAGGAAGTGGGGAGCTGACAGCCCTGAGAGGCCACACTTTCCATTTGAAACAGTACTTGATTCAGATGCAAAAAAAAAAACAGAAGGCGATGATGGCATTTGAAAAAAACACAAATGACCAAGGCACCCTCTCATATTTTTTCTTGTGTTACTTCCATGTCTTAGACAACCACTTACACTAAAAACAGTGACATGGAAGGAAAGGGAAAGATAAGGCAGCCCATAATCTCTTTTCCTTCCAGTCCTTTCTAACTCATCGGTAAGCTGAAGGCAGAGTCTTGGTAGAATGCAAGCGTAGCAAGAAGTCAAATAAAACAGTTTCCACTGTTCGGGTAAGAACAAAATACATATGCATGTATGAACTCCGAAACACAAATTGTGTAATTTCAGTGATTCTGCATACTAGTTAAATGCTCTTATATTTGCATTTAAAACTGACATTGCACAATATATAGATAAATGGTACATTCATGTTAATAATTTACAATTTTAATTTTTCTTTACTTAGAAGCACATTAAATAGCAAATAAACACCATAAGTCAAGAGAGAGCACATGGGAGAAAGGAAAAAGCTTTATATTCCAGTGCCTGCTGTGGTTTGAATGTTTTTGTTCCCTCCAAAATTCATGTTGAAACTTAACCCCCAATGCAACAGTATTGGTGGGTGGGGCCTTTGGGAGGTGATTGAGTCATGAGGGCTCTGCCCTCATGAATGGGATCAAGTGCCCTTATAAAAGGGCTTGCGGATCACCTGAGGCCAGGAGTTTGAGACCAGCCTGGCCAACCTGGTGAAACCCTGTCTCTACTAAAAATACAAAAAATAGCCGGGTGTGGTGGTGTGCGCCTGTAATCCCAGCTACTTGGGAGGCTGAGGCATGAGAATCCCCTGTACCCAGGAGGCAGAGGTTGCAGTGAGCAGAGATCCCACCATTGCACTCCAGCCTGGATGACAGAGCAAGACTCCATCTCAAAAAAAAGCAGGGGGGAGGGGATTGATGGAGGGAGTTTGTCCCTTTTCACCCCTTCTGTCCCTTCTACCATATGAGGACACAGCGTGAGGGTGCAGCAATAAAGCATCATCATGGAAGAAAAGACAGGGCTGTCACCAGACATCAAACTTGCTGACACCTTGATCTTTAACTTCTCAGCTTCCAGAACTGTGAGAAATAAATTTCTGTTCTTGTATTTTTTTGAAATGGAGTCTTGCTCTGTCACCCAGGCTGGAGTGCAGTGGCGCCGTCTCGGATCTTGGCTCACTGCAACCTCCGTCTCCCAGGTTCAAGTGAGTCTCATGCTTCAGCCTCCTGAGTAGCTGGGACTACAGGCGTGCACCACCATGTCTGGCTAATTTTGTATTTTAATAGAGATAGGGTTTCTCCATGTTGGTCAGGCTGGTCTTGAACTCCCGACCTCAGGAGACCCGCCTGCCTCAGCCTCCCGAAGTGCTGGGATTACAGGCATGAGCCACTGCACCCAGCCTGTTTCTGCTTTCTTTAGCCTTCTTCTACCTAAAGAAGACAGAAGGCTGAGGCTGAGGCAGGAGAATTGCTTAAACCCGGGAGGCGGAGCTTGCAGTGGG
>NW_016827924.1:189473-194122 GCF_001698545.2 Rhinopithecus bieti
AAAAAAAAAAAAAAAAAAGAAAAGAAAAACAATAGAGAAAGCAAAATACAGATGTTGAACAGAATCTTATTCAGTCAGAGTAAGTGTACTACCCATAGAAACACGCATGGGAGTTGAGAGAAAGAGAGACTACCGGTCTTCCGTCTGCGCCAGTCTCTTCCTTTCTGTCATCATTGCCAAAAGAGACATGGGTGGCCCCAAAATGTCACTGGGTTTCAGTTCTTCAGAGGGAAATGCTTCTCCTGGCAATGACAGAAGTGCAAAAGGGCAAACCCAACCACGCAACCACATTTCAAGCTAGAAGGACAAAAGGAGGAGATGGTAGAAATACAGCCCAGAAGCTGAGGCCACCTGGCAAAAGCTGGCACCATAGAGGAGCCCCAGCTGCTGCACAGATGCCACTCAGTGCAGAAAATGGGGAAGAGGTACCCTGGTGTCCTCCTGCATCTGGCCCCTGACTTCCATCAGTGTCTCCCATTGGCCAGGCATACCAAGAAAGCAGAGGACATGGGTGCTGGGGAAATGGAGTTCTCTGTTGAGGCAAAGCAGAGTGCGAAAGGGCAGGCATGGATCTGGGAGCAAAGAGGTGACTGCAGCAGCATTCACTCGCCCACACCTGTCTGCATATCCAGGCAAGGCAGTGCCCAAGCACTTTAGCGGTCACTGTCAGTGCTCCACCCCTATCCCCTTGGCACTGACTGAGCCCAGGAAGAAGCATGTTACTGGAGAGGCTTGTAGCTCTGCCTGAGGGCGTCTTCTGGCCACAGGAGCCTGCTCGGTCTACCCGCTGGGCAGGCTGAAGGTCTAGGGAGTTGGCGTTCTGGGAGTAACCCTTCATCAAGAGTGAACAGGAGTTGGTGGCTACTTACAGTAGCTTTCTCACCCCTCCAGGTCCTCAGTGGGACTGGGTCCCAGCTACTCACAGTGCTATCTGTTCATTAGTCAACATTCTGCGTTGACTTCCTCTCCTTCCTTTTCACACGCACCCCCATTCCAAATAAACTTGCATGGGTCCGTCCAGGGCCTAACCCTAGGAGAAGCCAGTCTAAGACAAACCAACTCACAGCCAGCATTCGTGCCTTGTTGCCAGCATGCCCCGCAGCAGCCCAGAACCAGAGTGGCGGCAGTGAATCAGCCCCCAAGGCCAGAGGAGGCAGGCTAGGACTGGGCCTCCCTGTGTCCCTCCCTGGGATTCACAACCCTCCGGCCCTATTTGGCTCCTCCCACCCACCACAGAACATCTTTCCTTTCTTCCCTTTCAAGAGAGGAAGAGCAGAATGAGAGAGGCTCAGGGACACCCAACAGTAGAAGTCAAGGGCAGACTTGGGCATGGAACATTCTCCCACAATCTCTATCTCATTCCCACTGCCACGCCCCGTGATCTGCCCCCAGCACCCCACGAGAGGCTGCTCCTCCTCAGAGGGGAGTGAGTTAAGTGTCGCGTTACCAAGGAACTGCCACAGTAGCCACCAAAGTGACTGCTCATTATTTAAACACTTACTTCTATTTGACTGAATACAGGAAAAATGTCACAAATAGAATATTCATCATCCCCCTCGCGTGCCTTTTCTTCCCTGCTTATCTCCCTGCTGTCATGTACGAATCCCGGCTTCAGGTTCATTTGGTATGTTGAGTGCGTGCCTGGAGAGAGGATGCGCTCAAAGGCTTGCCCACATGCTCCGTGCCGCGCGACAGCCCTCCCTCCCCACTGGTGACATCCCACCAGACAAATGCCACTCACAGTGACCCTCAAGGGTAGGACACCGTCTGCCTAAACGGAGGGGCCTTCTGCTCCATGCAGAGGGAACATAAAGGACCTGAGGAGCCTTCACAGCCATTTAGTGATTCTCGGCATGTCACTTTTACAGACACCTCAGCTTCCAGAGCTTTTATCCTCAGGTGCTTCTTAGAAGACGCAGGATGGCATCCCCACCCCACTTCAAACGCCGTCTGTTTTGAGATCCTCAGAGGGGCTAACGCCGCCTGCCAATTTCTCAGCTAGAGTCATCAGCGCGCAGCCTTTCTCTCTGCCTCCTTTCCATCAGTGCCAGAGACTCCCCCAGCCTGCTCCTCCTCCAGCCAGGCCCCAATCTGCAGATTGCCATGTCAGGCTGCAGGGAACACGTTTCTAGGACTGGAAAATCAAAGTACTTATTGCCCTGACAATTAGATATTATGTTCAACTGCAGTAACACAAACCTGAAAACCAATGGCTTAAACAAGGGAGGGTTTTTTTCTTTTCTTCTTCTTTTCTCCAGTAATATCATTCCAGAAGTGGGCCAGCCAGGGCTGGTATGGCCAATCTATGAGGCCACCAAAGACTCAGCCTTTTTCTCCTTCATTCTTAGGATATGACCATCACCCCATGCTCTTATCAATAAGATGGCCACTGAAACTCCAGCCATCACATCCAGATTCCTCACAGGATAAAAAAGAAGGGCAGAAGGGAGGTCCCAAGCTGCACGAGCCTCTCTTATAAAGAGCTTTCCCAGAAATCCCACCCAAGAACTCCAGCCATACCTTGTTGGCAGGTCTGTGTCACATGACCATCCCTAGCTGCAAGGGAGGCTGGGAAATCTAAGCGTTTAACTAGGCACACTGCCATCAGGCATGCAATTTCAGTTCTGTTAGTGTTATGGGCTAAGTTGCATTCCCTCCAAATCCATACATTAAACTCCTAACCACCCACACCTCAAAATGTGACTGTATGTGGAGATAGGGCCTTTATAGAGGTGATTAAGGTAAAAAGAGGTCATTAGGTTGGGCACGTATTCACTATGAGTGGTGTCATTATGAAAAGAGGAAATTAGGACACAGACACATGCATACAGGAAAGACCACGTGAAGACACAGCGAGAAGACGGCCATGTGCAAGCCAAGGAGAGAGGCCTCAGAAGGAATCAACCCTGCAGAGACCTTGATCTCAGATTTCCAGCCTCCAGACTGTGAGAAAATCCATCTCTGTTGTTTAAGCCCCCTGGTGTGTGGTCCTTTGTTATGGCAGCCAGAGCAGACTAATCCAGATAGTAAGGAAGGAGAGAAGACCGGCTGTGGGTGGGCAATTAGCAAGACCTGGCGCATTTGGGAAGGCCAGGTCTTTATTACCTGGCCTTTTAAAGATATCTTTAAAGTACCTCAGCATACTTTTCAAAGATCCTTTTAAGATATTGTTTATCAGGTGGTGTCCCGAGGGCCTGCACCATTCCCACCTTTCCTGGCTCCCCAGCCTGTATTTCTTTCCTCCCTAGAAATGCTTGTGTAAAAATTATGGCCTCTCTGGAATGATTTGAGAAGTACTGAAATAGCCCTCCCTCCCTTCCATTGGCCATAAATAGCCTGAAAGTCTAAAGTTGGTGCTTCGTTCCTTTGGTTAATCCATTATCCCTATGAAAGTGCAAATTAACTGGCAAATGATCTAGGTCTTATGAGCCCAGAGCAGGTTTGGATGGAGGGAGAGAGCACGGGACAGGGTCAGGGGTGGGAAGGAAGAATCAAAAAACCAGAGGTCAGGAGGGCACAGAAAGCCCAGGTGAGGCTGCTACCAGCAAAGGGGTCTCTCAAACACTGTGGGCCTGTCCTGCTTTGCTAAAAGGAACATGGGAAGGTGCTGGGGTCAGGATCCAAAAAGAGGTACAGAAGACGCTGTACCTCTGCCTCATCCCAACCTTTAATGAAACTACATTTAGACACCACCTTTCTACACATTCACTCCTCTGTGTTCCCTCACTTGTGCTCCAAGCTTCTCCACAGGAAACCCTTAGAGAGTTGAATTGGGATGTCCTGCCTCCCCTTGGGTGCCCATGACACTGTTTCCCTCATGTGGGATGTCACAGACTTGAGCCTCTGTCTTTGCTGAGTCTGACAGAATATCTCGAAGAATTCTTTCAGAAAATGTTATACTTCCCAAGTCTTTTTTTTTTTTTTTTTTTTTTTTTTTTTTTTTTTTAATATAGAGACGGAGTCTCACTGTGTTGCCCAGGCTGGTCTCTAACTCCTGGGCTCAAGTGATCCTCTGGGATTGCAGGCATGAGCCACCACACCCGGCCTCAAGTATTTTATTTACTCGTTTATTTATTTTCTTTTTTGAAACAGGGTTTCACACTCTGTCACCCAAGCTGGAGTGCAGTGGCACTATCACTTCTCACTTGCAGCATCAACCTCCCGTGCCCAGGTGATCCTCCCACCTCAGCTCCCACCTTACCTCCCACCTCCCACGTGAGTAGCTAGGACTACAAACACACACCACCACGCCCGGCTAATTTTTGTATTTTTCTGTAGAGACAAGGTCTCTCTATGTTGCCCAGGCTGCTCTTGAACTCCTGGCCTCAAGGGATCTGTCTGCCTCAGCCTCCCAAAGTGCTGGGATTACAGGCGTGAGCCACTGTGCCTGGTCCCAAGTCTTGTCTTGTCTTTTTTTTTTTTTTTTTTTTGAGACGGAGTCTCACTCTGTCGCCCAGGCTGGAGTGCAATGGCATGATCTTGGCTAACCACAACCCCCGCCTCCTGGGTTCAAGCAATTATCCTGCCTCAGCCTCCCATGTAGCTGGGATTACAGGAGTGCACCACCAAACCCGGCTAATTTTTGTATTTTCAGTAGAGACGGAGTTTCACCATGTTGGCCGGGCTGGTCTCTGACTCCTGGCCTCAAG
>NW_016827924.1:194450-210969 GCF_001698545.2 Rhinopithecus bieti
TGTATTTTAGTAGAGACGGGGTTTTGCCGTGTTGTTCAGGCTGGTCTCATACTCCCAACATTCTCGGCCCCCCAAAGTGCTGGGATTACAGGCATGTGCCACCATGCCTGGCCCCAAGTCTTTTCATGTCCAAAAACATATTTAATTTGCCCTCCCACTTGAATATTAATTGGCTAATGTGCCGGTATTTACTCGTTATCACTCCACACTATACCTGCTCTTTTAAACTCAGCTCCATAGCTCTGGGGCTAGGAGCCTGCAAACTACATTTCCCAGCTGCCTTCCTGTTAGGGTCGGCCAGGAGGAGGCACTGGGAGGAGATGGAAAAGCAGGAGGAATGGAAAAGCTTTCAGCTTTTGGTTCCAACAGGGTGTCGTTGCTCAAATCTCAAAATGATTGTCCTCAGAAGTTTGAAGACCTCGCTCCATTGTCTTCTAGCATTTCCGCTGAGGTCTTTAACACCCGGTTACTACATTTCATCTTTCTGGAGGATTTAGACTTTTTTTTGTTTCATTACCCTTGGAGTTCAGAAATCTTGATGCCTTTAGGGACAGGCCTTTTATAATTCTTCTTGTTTGGCATTTGGTCTATTCTTTAAATCTAAAGATGGAAGTTTTTCCCCAGCTCAGGGAAATTGTTTATTCTGTTACTACTTTGATTATCTCCTCTCCTACAGTCTCTCTGTTCTTGCCTTCTGAGAATTCCTATTAGATAGAGAGTTAAATTTCAGGTCCTCCCCCATGTCTCTTAATTTTTTTCTTACACTTAAAAAAAGTCTTCTTATCCGTTGTGCATTCTTTGAGAGAATCTCTCAGCCCTGTCATCTATTCAGTCTTCAGTCATGGTCACTTGGCTACTCAGTCTTTCCAATGAGCTTATTATGTTAGCAATTGCACTTTTTGTAATTTCAAGAACTCTGACGTATTCTTTTGACAGCAATCAGCTCTCTATTTATGGATAGTACTTTTATTTCATTCAAATATCTCTCTAGATCCTGGGAGAATTCTGTGGGGATTAGTTCTTTTGTTTGTTTAGTTTGGTGCCTCTCTTTCACGATGTTAGTTTTCCTCAAATATGTTTGATAACTCTTTACTCTCTGTTCCTGTTATAGATGAAGGTCCAGGCTTATCTAGGAGTGGAGGCTGCTGTGTATTTTCTATACTCCAGTGAAAAATTCCTGTTCTCATGACAGCAAAAGCAAGAGATGGTTATGACAGCCCAAACTCATTGCTGTTTTGGTGAAGAAGGGCTTGGATCAAGCCACTTTTCCTTTTAAATGTTTAGGTACTGTCTTAGTTCGAGCTGCTACGACAAAATACTGTAGACTAGGTGGCTTATTAAACAGTAGCAACTTTCTTAAATAACTGATTAAATAATAAAAAATCAATTATAAATAAAAAATAAGGCCAGGCATGGTGGTTCATGCCTGTAATCCCAGTGCTTTAGGAGGTTAAGAGGGGAGGATCACTTGAGATTAAGAGTTCCAGACCAGCCTGGACAACACAGCGAGATCCTGTCTCTACAAAAAATTTTAAAATTAGCTGGGTATGGGGGTAGACACCTATGGTTTCAGCTACTCAGGAGGCTGAGGTGGGAGGATCACCTGAGCCCAGGAGGTCGAGGCTGTAGTGAGCCGTGACTATGCCACTGTACTCCAGCCTGGGCAAAAGAGCAAGACCCTGTCTCTAAAAAGAAAAGAAAAGAAAGTGGATAAACTGTGGTACATTCACACAACAGAATACTATTCAGCAAATAAAATAAATGAACTACAGGCTATACACACAACCTAAATGAATCTCACCAATACAGTGTTGCACATGAGAAGCCAGACTTGAGAGTCCGTACTGTATGATTCCACTTAGAGAAAGGTCAAACACAGGCAAAATTCATCTGTGATATTAGAAGTCTTTGTAGTGGTCACCCTTGGGGGAGGGGGAAAATAGTAACTGGGAAGGGGCATGAGGTGGGATTCTGGGGACCTGATTATATTCAATTTCTTGTCCTGAGTGCTGGTTACACAGGTGTGCCCAATGTGTAAAAATATACTCAGTGTCTACTTATATGTACGCATTTATGTATGTATATTTTGCTTTGATTTAAAATTAAGCTGGGGCAGTGGCTCACACCTGTAATCCCAGCACTTTGGGAGCCTGGGAGTTTGAGACCAATCTGGGCAATATAGTGAGACCTCGTCTCTACAATTTTCTCTTTTTTAAAGTTAGCCGGGTGTGGTGGTGCGTGCCTGTAGTCACAGCTACTCGAGAGAGTGAAGTAGGACAATTACTTGAGCCCAGAAGGCAGAGGTTGCAGTGAGCCATGATCATGCCACTGCACTCCAGCCTGGGCGACAGAGCGAGACACTGTCACAAAAAAACAAACAAACAAACAAACAAAACTGAAAATCACAATATATAGAAGGGATATATGAATAGAACAAGTTTGGCTGTGGGTTCATGGTTACTAGGGTTGGATGAAGGGTACATGGGGGCTTATTACAGTGTTTAGTCTACTTTCAGGTGTTTTGAAATTCTCCATAATAAAAGAAATTTTCTTAGGTGACCTTATTTTAAAATACATATTTTCCCCATGGGGTGGGGAAGGATTGCGATTATTGTTTTTAGTTGGAAGATGGGGAGATAATATCCAAATGCAACGCCCAGTACTTTTTTCTATACTAGCAAGGGTAGATTCCCCAGCTAGGCTCACTTCTCCATTTAAAGACCCTTCAATCTTTCTGTCACCTCTCTCCTCAGTTGCCCTCCACATCCCCAGGAAACTGGCCTATACATTCAGGAACAATTGTTTTCACAAGAAGAAAGTTGTCCAGAGCTTCCATTAGCTACTATGTGTTTTTATTGATTTATATCTGCCTTGTTCCAAAGATGTATTTAAGGTTTACAAAGATGCATACAATAAAACAGCATAAAATAAATCAGCAGTAAATAAGAACAAATGACATAAAGGGAAAACAAGGAGAGGAAAATAAGATGGAGCCAAGAGTGAGGTGATTACACAAAACACCTGCCATGAAACCTACTGCACTCACTGGAGACAGAACACAAGTTTGAACCTGAGTTCCCCAGCAACCCAGGGGAAAAAGGAAGCTGGGTTGCACTGTGACTTATATCACTGAGTCAGTGACATAAAAACAAGGCACAGCTGGGAGAAGCACAGTTATTCCTAACATGGAGATCAGGGAGGCAAGTTTTTGTCATAGATTATCATAAATATAGTATCACAAACAACATCCTCACATTACACAGGGCAAGAGAACACACAAGACTGTCTTAACCTCACACCACCGTATTAATATACTGCAACAAAAGCAATGATGCTGTTCAGGGAAAACTATCCTGCGGGGACTAACAGGGGTCTTACACTAAGGTGGCTTCACAAGAGACAGACTCTGAAATATCTCGTGCAAAATTTCTTAACCTGGAAACCATGCACCAGGATTCAGGGGTCCAGGAATCCTTGGCACAGTAAGCATCTGTGCACTTTTTCCAGGACTGGGTCCATAGGTTTCATTATATTCTCAAAGGTGTCAGTGAGTCCAAGAAAAGTGAAGAATTACCCACATGGAGGAAAAGCAGCAGCACATGCTTCCAAACTTCTCCATAAACTGCTTCTCCCTGACTTCTGGCACACGACTTCTCAGAGTTACCAGTGAGGCGTGAAAATGAAGGTTTGACATTCAGTGAAGCTGGGGTAGGATTCTCCTCCTGTGAGGATGAGCTGATTCAGAGCCAGGCTCCAACTAGAAGGCTCCCTACCCCTGCTCAGAGAGTTGCTGGGAAGCCCCCAGGGGCTGGGTAACTTTGCAGCAACGGAGTGATGGAGGTGCCCCCGTGGTTCCAGGCCATCAAGCAGGGTTACAATAATCTCTACTGCGAGAATTTTTCTTCTAATTTGAGACAATGATAACTAAACACCCACCTAAATCATTTTTTAAAAGTCATTAATCTTTGATCGTGTGACTTCCTAATGAATTCTCCAAGCTCGACTAGTATAAAATGTGTTCCAAGGTGACCCAGGAGATTAGCTGCTGGGGTTATAAGCCGAGAACCAGGTACAAACTGGGATATCTCTACCACCAACAATGGCTTCTGATCCAAAACAACTAAACTATAGTTCTCCTTTCTGCCAATAATTAGATGGAAGTTGTTTATTAAAGCCATTACTGGATGTCATTACTGATACTAACAACAGTTAGTATTTATTAAGCATGTATTACATGCCAGGCACTATATTTTCTTATATGATCCTCAGAACAGTGCTGTGACTGGGTGGCTGACTAGCTCATCATTCCCATTTTTTTAAAGTCTTTTTTTTCTTTTTAAGAGATGGGGGTCTCACTGTGTTGCCCAGGCTGGAGCACAGTGACTATTCACAGGCGAGATCCCACTACCGATCAGCACAGGAGTTTTGACCTGCTCCATTTCTGATCTGGGCCAGTTCACTCTTTCTTAGGCAACCTCGTCGTACCCCACCCCGGAAGGTCACCATATTGATGCTGAACTTAGTGTGGACACTTGGTCAGCATAGCGTGCTACAGCCCAGAAGTCCTTGGCTCAAGTGATCCCCCCACCTCAGCCTCTGAAGTAGCTGAGACCACAGGCATGCACCACTGTGTCTGACCCATCATTGCCATTTTACAGATGGGCAATTCTAGGTTTAGAGAGGTAAAGTAATTTGCACAAAGTCAAAATGTAAGCCAAGATTTTTCTGACTTACCTGTCTTTGCCCTTAACCACCACACTGTGACATTTATGAATATGATACTTTCAGCTCACCAGCAGTGGTATCAAAAGGTTAAGAAATGAGTTTAAAAGATGGGAAGAGGCGGTGATAGGGGAGAAGAAAGTCTTGCTTTCTGCCCCTGAAAATACTTGTCATATCCATTAGAAGGCCGTTCTCCCTGTTTCAATGGTCAATTGCTGTATAGCAAACCACCCTAAAACGTGGAGGCATATGTAGGGGAGAAAAGATTTCTTTTCTCATTCATCACTGGGTTCATGGATGAGGCATCTAAAACAAGATAGATTAACAAGAGAAAAGCATACAAATGTATTTCATATACGTTTTACGTGGTATGAGAGTACTCAGAAATGAAAACCCAAAGAAATGGGTAAACTTGCTTATTTTTATGCTTAGGTTTGATGACAAGGTGGCTGGTCGTGGAGAAGTATGATTGCACAAAGAATGTGTGATGCAATGGTAGTAAACTGGGGTCGGGAGAGGAACTGTTTATTCAGGTTCCTCTCTGTGTCCCTGTGTCTTCAGAGATAAAGAAGTTCCTTTCTACTGGCTATTGAAAGGGCACCTCTCACATGAGGGTTTTATGACCTGCTTCAGGGAAAAGTCAAAAAATTCTTTTCCAGGTTTTATGGCCTGCTTCGGGGAAAAGGGTGGGAGAAGATCAGAAAGTCCTACCTGCTTCTGTGGCTTTCTCAAATGCCAAGGTGCCATATTTTGGAGTAGTGGGTCCTGAACCCCATCCCATAAAACAAAAATTTATGATAGCCTCTCATAGTTCTGTGGATTGACTGGGCTCAGGTGGGTGGCTCTTGCTTGGGGTCTCTCATGCAGTTGCAGTCGGGAACTGGCCAGGGTTGGATTCCTCTGGAGATTCAACTGGGCTGGACATCCAAGATGGTGCCTGCACAGCACTGGCAGTTGACAACAGCTGTCATCTGGGAGGTCAGCTGTCTACCAGAGTGCCAACACCTGGACTTTCCATGTGACTTGGGCTGTGAAATTTGAATTTCAGATAAACAATTAATAATTTTTTTAGTATAAATTGTCCTGGCCATGCACGGTGGCTCACACCTGCAATCACAGCACTTTAGGAGGCCAAGGTAGGCAGATTACTTGAGCTCAGGAGTTCGAGACCAGCCTGGGCAACATGAGGAAACCTCATTTCTACAAAAAATACAAAAATTAGCTGGGTGTGGTGACACATGCCTGGAGTCCCAGCCACTGGGGAAGCTGCGGTGGGGGGATTGCTTGAGCCCAGAAGGTCGAAGCTGCAGTGAGCCGAGGCCGCATCACTGCACTCCATCCTGGGTGACAAAATGAGACTCTCTCAAAAAAAAGGAAAAGAAAAGAAAAGAAGTTTGTCCCAAATATTGCACAGGACATACCCATACTTAAAAAACAAAAAATCATGGTTTATCTGCAATTCAAACTGGGGAACTGGGTACATATTTATACTTTAAAATCTATAATTTATCTGAAATTCAAATTTAACTAAGAGTCTTATATTTTCTTTATCTGGTAACCCTACCTAGGAGACCATTTTTCTACCATTCTCAACTATTCGTAGTTTGCATGGAGTTGGCCTTAACCTCTGTATTCGTTTTCTCTTGCTATGTAACAAATTAACAGAAACAGTGGCCAGCTCACAGTTTTATGGGTCAGAAGTGGCTCAGCCGGATTCTCTACTTAGAATCCAGGTGTCAACAGGGCTGTGTTCCTTTCTGGAAAATCTGGGAAAGAATGCACTTCCAAACTCACTCAGGTTGTTGAGAGAATACAGTTTCTCCTCACATTTTCCACGTGGTCCCCTCCATCTTAAAGTCAACAAGGGCACTTGGAGTTCTTCTTGTGCTTTTATTTTTTGTGATTTCTTCTTCTCTTTTCTCTTCTGCCACCAGCCAGATAAAGTTCTCTGCTTTTAAGGGTTCCTGTGATTAGATTAGGCCCACTCAGATAATCTCCCTTTTTTAAGATCAGCTGTGCTATATAGCATAACACAACCATAGGAGTGAGATCTCATCACATTTACAGCTTCCAAGGAGTAAGGGGCATCTTAGTTCTTTTGTATTGCCGTAAAGGGATTCCTGAAGCTGGGTAGTTTATAAAGAAAAGAGGTTTGTTTGGCTCACAGTTCTGCAGGCTGTACAAGAAGTGTGGCTCCAGCAGCTGCTTCTGGTGAGGCCTCAGGCTGCTTCCACTCATGGCTGAAGATGAAGGGGAGCCAAGGTATGCCAAGACCATGTGACAAAAGAGGAAGCAAGGGGGCGGGGTAGAGGTGCCAGGCTTTATTTAACAACCAGCTCTCATGGTAACTCAGAGAGCAAGAACTCACTCATTACAGTGAGGACAACACCAACACAACCATTCATGAGAGATCCAGCCCCATGACCCAGACACCCCCAACCAGGCCCCATCTCCAACACTCGGGGTCACATTTCCACATGAGATTTAGAGGGGCCAATTAAACTATATCTATATCCAAAATATATCCATATCCAAACTATAACTTGGGACCTTAGGGGCCATTCTTAGAAATTCTGCCTGCCATACCCCCAGACCTAGGGGTAGGCCCTGAGAGTCTTAAGCCAATGGATGCTTCTGATGTCCACCTGAAGCCAGTGGTGACTGGTGTAGGGATTGGCACGTAATACAATCAGAGTCAATGAGATGGAAGAACATGTTTGCCCAGGATTGAGGGAAAGAACGTTTTCTCTTCCACAGGATTGGGCACTACCTGGATATAGGTCTGGAGGCACCACCATCTGAAGACCATGATGGGTGGGCTGGAAGCTAGCAGGGACAGCCACAGAGAGCTTGACAGGGAGCCTGCCCAAGGGAGCAAAGCCGAAAACTGGGTTGGTAATGTCATCACAGGGCTAACTCAGGCTACTCCAGGACCCTACTCTACTTGTTTACTTGTAATTCACTGGGGACAGGATGAGGGTGGAAAGGGTGTTGTGCAATCCTCTCATGCCTAAGAAGCTTTGATAAGTTTTTCCTATCATCTGCACATCTGCAACTGAAACATTCATATATATATATTTGTTTTATTGTAAGTGTGCGAAGATCTTTATGCATTGGGCAAAATAGCCATTTCTTTATGAGAATAGTTCCTCAAACTCACTCTTGCAACAAAATAAACCACTATCCATCAAGACACAGGAAAAAGGAATGCAGGGACTTAGGAATGCTATACTTGCTTCTCTTCAACTTTAGCAGCAAAAGTAGGAATGTTCTCAAGATGCTCCTGACAATAATTATGTTATCCTAAGCAATAGGATGTTGGAGAGTATGGGGGCCTGATGCACGGGACTTCAAGTTCTCAAGGTGTTTCATCTTCTCAGTTCAGGCACAATGTTCTCGGTGAAACCATGCCAGGCACAGGAGCATCCTCTTCACCCGATTTTATACACAGGACCGACCAAAAACGGTGATTTCTGCTAGGTTCCCGGAGTCCACTATGCCCACTGTCAGCAGGGCCTGGATCATCCACTCCATTTCTGGAATTATGGCTCGATCCGGGCCAAAGATCTCATCTGCCAGCCATGCCTCCAGGTAGAACACCAAAGGGTCTCTCAGTTCCTGCACCGGAAACCACCTGAAACATTCTTAACTGATACAAGAGGTGATACCACTAACCTGTGTGCAGCACATCTGGCTCTTGGTAGATGATGTCAAACTTGGTAGACAATGTCAAACAAGTACCAGATGAGTCTCTCATTTACAAAAATGCAGGTGTGAACCTGTGCTAGGTTACTGGTAATCCAACAGCAGGAAAATTTCTCCCAAATAACTCCTAGAGAGCATCAGGTCTCCAATAGCTTTGTGAAGCCTGACCCCCTAATTTTTCTAACCTCTTCAGGTGAATAGCCAGGCTGACTCAAAGGTTAACAAGAGAAAAAGCAATGTGCTTGGCCTAACTCATTGTCACCTGCCCTTTCTGGAATTTTCTCATGTCTTTCAATTACCTGCCCATTCACTTTTCCAGGACTTTGTCAGGAAAAAAGTTCTTGTGGAACTATAGCCTGGTGCTACAGCTCTGCCAGTACCTATGGGCATTGACAGCTCTGCGGGAGAGGGGTGTCTTTAAACAACATAAAACAGCAGGGACTCTTGGGGTCCTGAAACCTCATCTCTAAATAACTAGATTCTCTATCTCCCCAAGATAGGAAGGACTTTGGTCATTGGAATTCACTTTCATTGAGCAGCTAGTAGGTGTCAGAGACTACATGATAGTGATGACACAAACACACAAAATACTATATATACATAAGTCCGGGTGTAGTGGCTCTCACCTATAATCCTAGCACTTTGGGAGGCCAAGGCAGGAGGATCACTTGAGTCCAGGAGATCGAGTCCAGCCTGGGCAACACAGCAAGACTCCCTCTTTACCACGAGTAAAAATAAAAAAATACTATATACACATGAACATTTTGAATCCTACAGCATCTGAGTGAGGAAGGGATATGTTTTCACTCCTTTTAAAGATGAGGAAATTGAGATTCAGATAGGTAACTTAACTTGCCCCAGGACCCAAAGCAGGTGGGGAAAAGAGGCAGGATTCACACAGGTGGCCACCTAACTTCAGGCAGTACACTCCAGTACCTGGCCCTGAGCTGGGCAAATGAAAAGTGGCTGGAGCAAGAACCTCAAATTGTGTTTTGTTTTGTTTTGTTTTGTGGGGTGGCGGGGGGCGGGGGGAGTCTCACTCTGTCATCCTGGCTGGAGTGCAGTGACATAATCTTGACTCACTGCAACCTTCAAGAGATTCTCCTGCCTCAACCTCCTGAGTAGCTGGGATTACAGACATGTGCCATCACACCCAGCTAATTTTTGTATTTTTAGTAGAGACAGGGTTTTACCATGTTGGCCAGGCTAGTCTCGAACCCCTGACCTCAGGTGATCCACCTGCCTCAGCCTCCCAAGGTGGTGGGATCACAGGTGTGAGCCACCATGCCTGGCCAATTGTGTGGTTTTAATCCTTCCAATAATCCTGAAAAACTAGGTATCATTAACATTGGCCCCATTTTATAGATGAGGAAACTGCTTACAGAGTAGCTTTTTCAATGTCACAATATGCGTACAGAGTTAGAGTTTGAGCCTAGGGCTGGTAGATGCGAGGAGAGGGGCTCAGAGCAGAACTGGGCAGAAACTTGGAGTCAGAGATCTGATAATACTCTGGTATCATTCACGCATCCATTTATCAATTCACTCATTTGTGCATCCAGTTATTTATTGAGCATCCCTTGTGTGTTATACTGTGAGAAAGGCTCATACCACTGATCTTTGCCCTCAAGAGATTCATAATCTATCAAGAGAGATGATTTTTTTTGTGTGCGTGCCCAAAAAGAACATTCTATCAGGGGGTGTGGCAGGAGCCGAATCCAGAAAGAGAGTAATGGCAGAGTTCATTGCAGGGAACTGAACTGACCCCACTTTGGGTATTTCAACAGAAAGCAGTTTAATACACGGAATTGAATGTTAACCACACCATTGAAAGAGCTGTGGAGAAGACACTTAGGCTGGCCCTCCAGAAATGACCCCCAGGACTGACCCTCCAGGGGAGCCACTCCCTCAGCCACAGTCAGAAAACTGGGAATCAGAAGTTGCCAATGGGACTAAGGAGTTCAAGAACATAGCCAGAGCCGTAATCTAAGGATCAAAAAGCTGCTGGTACCCAGTTCAGGAAACTGGAGTGCAGAGCCTGGCTGCTGCCACCGCATCTCAACACCTACAAAGCTGGACATTGGACTACTACCACAGAAAATTCCACATCTCTACAACCTTGCTTGCATTCAGAAGGCTAGCCAAAGGTACAGAAATATGACCTCAACCTCACTTCCATCTCCCAAATCTCTATCAGTCACAGCACACACCTCTACTTGGTAGAAACTATTCTGCATCCTGAACCCTAGTTGTGAGGGAGTCTGGGGAAAGTGGTGTTTTAGCTTCTGCTCTTCAGGAAAGCACACAGATGGAGGTTGTAGCCAAGCACTGACAGTCAATAGTGAGCTAGTGAACCGCCCCCATCCCTCAAAAAGAAGAAAAACCCTGATGTGTAGCAGTCGCCAATTTCAGTGGTGTAAATACTCTCATGGTGGCTAATTTTAAGCTATCAATGTGATGTCACTGAACTGAGAGTTGGAAAGAGCTATGCAAAATTGGCTTTCATAATTTGGTACAAACCAGCTCCAGCACACCACCGCTAACAGATCATATCCAGTTTATGTCCGAGGCAATGGGGACAGGAGATGGAAGTGAGAGAAGGACTTAGGATGCCTTGTTTGTTCCAATTTAAGTAAAGCAGAATTTCCCACTCCTGTTTCACATTGCCCCGTTGACAGCTGCCTTACCACTTTACTCTGCGGGTTATGCCGGCTTCTTTCTCAGTGCTAAGAAACTGATCTGTGTGAGACCTGGCGCAGTGGCTCATGCCTGTAATCCCAGTACTTTGGGAGGCCCAGGCAGATGGATCACAAGGTCGGGAGATTGAGACCATCCTGGCTAACACAGTGAAATCCTGTCTTTACTAAAAATATAAAAAATTAGCCTGGGCCTGGTGGCACGCGCCTTAGTCCCAGCTTCGCAGGAGGCTGAGCCAGGAGAATCACTTGAACCCAGGAGGTGGAGGCTGCAGTGAACCAAGATCGCACCACTTCACTCCAGCCTGGGTGACAGAGCGAAACTCCGTCTCCAAAAAAAAAAAGAGAGAGAGAGAGAGAGAGAAACTGATCTGTGTGGGTTGCAGCCCTGACTATGGAAGGAACACAGCCAGTGAAATTAGAGCTTGCCCACAGATGGGAAACCGACTCCAACGCTGCACTCCCGAGGTGCTGGCAGATTAAGTTTCATCATTCTCCATTTTCCCCCAAATGTTTGCAAGATGGCAACACCAGGGAAATGGAGGACACCAAGTGACAAGAGTCAATAGGAGGCCACTTGCTGATCAGTGTGAAGGAGAGAATCTTTAGAGTCCTTCCTTTTTTTGCAGGGGAGGGGAGCTTTTGTTTATATTTAGTTAGGGAAAAATCCTCAAGCTCAACCACTGTGAATTATTGAACCAAAGATAAACTTCAAAAGGAGCCAGCCCCCTTCAAAAAAGAGCGTGAAAGACACTGGAAAAGAGAAAAAAATTGATAACAAAAAAAACAAGGATCTCAATTTAAATTGGTTCTGTGTATACAGGGAAAGAAGGAGGTGGTTTTATTTTTTAACTAAAAAAAACAAACACTTGATGGCTGGATCAAGAATTAACTCAGGACCAGATGGGACATGGCTGGAGCCTCCCAGCGGAGCTCGAGCTAAGAGATATGGCCTGGCCTCCTTAGGAAGTTCTAATTGGCTTAGGCCAACAGTAGTGTGGGAACATGAAGGGGTGGGGGACTGGGGTGCCATATATAAAAAGTTACAGGACAGTTCATCTACCTCAAGTGTCTTACAAGAGCGCACCTCTTGAATTTTAACGACTGGAGTTACGACTGGGCAATTAACCCCATGCACAGTCGCCCTCCACCCAAGACAGCCAGAGACAAAAGGCAGAGATGCTAACAGGCTCTCTGAGGTCAATAGAGTCAGGCTTTCACCCTCCTCCTGGGCAGAAGGAAACAGCTTTTCTTTTCATACCAGGGTCTCCAAAAAAGAAAGCACACACTCAAAAGAACTGCTGTATAACTTATTGTTTTATAAAAACCCATTTTCTTTCTTTCAAATGTACTGTAATTTTAAATGTTTAGAGGACAAGTGGTAAAATCCCTTTAAAGATCCAAAAGACCTGAAGCAGCTTTAAGCTGCTAGGAGCGTTGGCTATTTACCAAATAATAATTAGCCATTCAAGGCAAAAATCACTTTTCTACCCAGGCCAGGAAACAGTGAGAGAATGAGTTACTGAATGAAGTTTAGAGCATAGTTTCTGAGGAACTGCTGTCTCGAGTTTATGCAACATCTTGGAAATGACTAGCATTTTGCTATTTGGCCCCCACTCCAACCCAGCCCAATTCCTTTCTGACTAAGGCAGAAAAAAATACAGTGGGGACAGCCTGCACCTGAGAAAGCCCCTAGGCGCTGGGGGCAGCTATTGCTCTTTGTAAAAAACAAAAGGGTGACAAAGGTGTGAGTGNTATTTACCCAATAATAATTAGCCATTCAAGGCAAAATCACTTTTCTACCCAGGCCAGGAAACAGTGAGAGAATGAGTTACTGAATGAAGTTTAGAGCATAGTTTCTGAGGAACTGCTGTCTCGAGTTTATGCAACATCTTGGAAATGACTAGCATTTTGCTATTTGGCCCCACTCCAACCCAGCCCAATTCCTTTCTGACTAAGGCAGAAAAAAATACAGTGGGGACAGCCTGCACCTGAGAAAGCCCCTAGGCGCTGGGGGCAGCTATTGCTCTTTGTAAAAAACAAAAGGGTGACAAAGGTGTGAGTGGATCACTAGGATGGAATTGAGGATGCCCTAATTTCAAATAAAGTGGCTTCCAATGTCCAAACTGCCAGGAAAGCAGTTGCAGAAACAGAAGGGATAGGAGTATGTATAATCCCAAAGCTAGAGGGAAAGAGAGAGAGAGAGAGAGAGAGAGAGAGAGAGAGAGAGAGAGAGAGAGAACAGATTTATTAAGTTGTGACCTTAAAGCTCTCAAGTCATGTGGCACAAGGTATGGGCTCTCTAGTCCCTTTTCAAAGGCTTACTTGAGCTTGTCTCTCTTAGTTATATACAACCATAGACTGCTATGTGGGGTTTAGTTAAATAATTTATGTGATTGTTTTAATAGAAAGTTCACTCTTTATAGGAAATCAATAATGGCTACATCGTGTCCTACTTTTGTGCAGGCGTGAGTTGAATCTATTCCCTTGGATCCCCGCTGCCCATGATGGGTGTTCAGCTAGGAGGGTTGGCACTCCAAGCTGGAGGACAAATACTGAGGAGAAATAGGCATAGAAGAGAGACTTGCTCCCAGCCAGGAGTAAGTCTTGCAAAACTAAACCTTTTGAGCATTAGCCATAAGACCATGCAGGACCAGCTCTGTGGGCAGGCCAGCAATGCAGTCACACAGCACTCCCATGCTGAGAAAGGCCTGGTACTTGGGGTTTAATGTCCTGTGGTGAATCATTCCCTCTTTTGTAAGTGAAGTCCGATGGGGCAATGGAACATTATCTGGAAGCTTGGAGCCTCGGCTCATACAGGATCCCACCTCTCGCACTTCCCAGCCTCCTTAGGATAGGTTTTTGGCAGCCTGCTCCCCCACCCCCTGGTGCCTGACCCTGCCCAGCCTCTCCCTCCCTGTGTACCCACCCAGCAACCACTGGGGCTCTCTCCCCCTGGGAGAGGGTCAGGGTGGCAGCCCCAGAATTGGCATCCAGCAGGCCACTTGGCCTGGAGCAAGCCCTTCACCTGCTCCTATCCTAGCCATGAGGTTGCCATCTCTTAAGGGTTAACCCATCCCCTATGGGTGGAGGCAGCATTCCTCTGAGAAGGGGAAATTGACTTTCCTGCCCTGACATCAAGGCCTGCAAGTCTGGCTGAAGAAAGGAGGGACCCGGCAGGCGGCAGGGTAAGTGCAGAATCATAAGGCAGGACCCCCAAGCATTTTGAGGGTCCTCACTTGCACCAGGAGTATCCCATACCCAAAGGAATATGACATTAGGTAGTAAGTACTGGTTGAGAGAGAGACCGCAGAAGAAAGGAAAATGTTTTATATTTTAGTACCTTTAATGGCACGTTTTTCCCCCTGCATTTTGAGCAGGGATCCCTGAACTTTCATTTTGTACTGGGTCCCCCAAATTATATAGCTAGCCCCGTCACCATATTTTACTCATATTTTGCTCCTGAGGACTAACCTGAACTCACCATTTGCATCATTTACACATCTCTCATTTGTATTAGTCCTCCTGGCCTGGGGAGTAAGTGTTGCCCAGCGTAAGACCTGACTTAGGCTGAGCAACCCAAGCAGGTTACCTGCCCTGTGGTGAGCTGGTGAACAACTGACAAAACGTTCTCCAGGGTCTAATAGCTCTGACTGGTAGCATTTGCCTGTTTCTGTGGTGTAAAGATTCCCGCCACAGCTGACTTCAAGCCACTAATATGACATTGCTGAGATGCACACCTTCTGCTCTGGTGTGCAGGTAGGAGCTGGTTCCAACACAAAACATGGGCTCCAAATCTTTGAGGCATTAAACCAGGACCATAGGAACAGAGGGGGAACCTCAGAGGTTAGGAGACTTTGGCAGAAAGATAATAGAGCAAAAACGTCTTCTCCTAGATGGAAGGCTTTCCATCTTGGCAAACTTTGATTCCATACTGGTATCACCTTGGGAGCTTTAAAAACCCACATACCACCAGGTGCAGTGGCTCATGCCTATAATTCTAGCACTTTGGGAGGCCGAGGCAGGAGGATTGCTTGAACTCACAAGTTCAAGACCAGCCTGGCCAATATGGTGAAACCCCGTCTCTGAAAAAAATTCACAAATTAGCTAGGCATGGTGGTGCACGCCTGTAGTCCCAGCTACTTGGGAGGCTGAGGTGGGAGGATCACTTGAGCCTGGGAGGTCAAGGCTGCAGTGAGCTACATGATCATACCACTGCACTCCAGGCTGGATAACAGAGTGAGATTCTATCTCAAGATAGATAGATAGATAGATAGATAGATAGATAGATAGATAGATAGATAAAATTAAAATCTACATACCCAGACCAATTACATCAGCATCTCTAGGGTAGACCAGGCAGAACTTGTTTTTTCCTTTTTGTAATCCCCAAATGATTCAGATGTGAGGACAGTTTGTAAACCAGGGTAGCTCGGTGGTTGTCTAACTTTGATGTGCATCAGAATCCTCCAGGGGTTGGGGTAGGCTTGTTAAAACACCCATTGCTAGGCCCCACCCCACAACTTCTGATTCTGAGGCCTGGAGTAGGGCCCAGGAATGGGCATTTCTGACCAGTTCCCAGGTGATGCTGATGTTGCTCTTCCAGGCACCGCACTTGGAGAACCACAACTCCAGAAAAACCTGCCTGGCACCAACTGTCCTGATTAAGAAGGTGCCAGGTATAAAGCTTTTACTTAATTGGAGGCCCTAGGGTTGGGGTTTACATTAAAAGGCAAGTGAGCTGTGAATGCCACCTGCTTAATTAAAAATGCATACAGGGAGAGGAAGGCCAGGTTGATCAGCCCTAGGTGGTCACTTTCAAGGACTTGCTGCTGGGTAGGGCAGTCTAAGAAGGGGGCAGAGAAACGGGAGCCAGTCTGTCTCCCTCTCCAGGAACTGCCAGCCGCTTGGGCTTGGTCTAATCCTGTCCTAAAGCATCTCAGCAGCCCATGCCTGGCCTCTGAACCCTCTTAGGAGGGTCTTTCCTGTGTTCATTTTTCTTCTGATTTACCCTCATCCACTTCTGCATTGAAGCCTCTTTCTCTGACCAAAATAGAAGCCATGATTGGCAAACAAAATCTAGTTAATAATAATAATTTTTTTTAAAAAAACCCAACCACCTTGGTGTTTAGTTGGGTGAAGTGGCATGCACCTGTAATACCAGCTACTTGGGAGGTTAAGGCAGGAGAATCTCTTGAGCCCAGGAGTTTGAGGCCAGCCTGGGCAATATAGCGAGACACCCATCTCAAAAAAAGTTCTGCAGTGTTGGGATTCCTGCTGCCTTGGAAGGCAAGTTTGGGGGAACTCTTGTTCATTGAGCAACTGTTTCACATACTGCTCTATCTAAGGCCTCATTCTTTACAGAATAAATCTTTTTTTTTTTTTTTTTTTTTTTTTTT
>NW_016827924.1:214134-218117 GCF_001698545.2 Rhinopithecus bieti
TTTTTTTTTTTTTTTTTTACAGAGTCTTTCTCTGCCGCCCAGGCTGGAGTATAGTGGCATGACCTTGGCTCATGCAGCCTCCGCATCCCAGGTTCAAAAGATTCTTATGCCTCAGCCTCCCAAGTAGCTGGGATTACAGGCAAGCATCACCTAACCCAGCTAATTTTTATGTTTTTAGAAGAGATGGGGTTTCACCACTTTGGCCAGGCTGGTCTCAAACTCCTGACCTCAAGTGATCTGCCCGCCTTGGCCTCCCAAACTGCTGGGATTACAGGTGTAAGCCACTGGGCCCAGCCCTGGATAAATCTTTTTAAATGTAATTGAAACTAAAATTAAACATGTACAGATGTTCTAACACAGGAATTCCTCTCCCAGGAATACCCAAGAGAAATGAGTTCATATGGCCACACGGAGTCATGTACATAAACATTTGCAGCAATTTTATTCATAAGAGAGAGGGAAAAAAAAGGAAACAACACAAATTTCCATCAAAGGTAGAATGGATAAGTAAATTGTTGTGTATTCATACAATGGAATACCACTATTAGCAATAAGAAAAAAAAAAAAGAACTACTGATACACGCAACAATGTAGATGGACTTCACAGATATACTGACTGCAAAAAAGGCCAGGCACATATGAGTATGTATGTTCTGATTGAATTTACATGAAGTTCTAGAGGAGACAGAACCAATCAATGACGACAGAACTCAGGATCGTGGTTAAGGAGGCAGAGGGTAGTATTGACTGAGAAGGGGCAAGAGGGAACCTTCTAGATGGCTGGAAATGTTCTATGTTTTGATCTGGGGCTGATTGCATGAATCTAGAAGTATGTAAAATTTTATTGAGTTGTACACTTAAGACTAGTGCACTTTATGATATATAAGTTACACTTCAATTTTTAAGAAATGTTTTAATATAATTGAAAACATCATTTTGGGCCATCTGGTCTCAGACAATCGTTTTTGATACCTGTGAACTGAGGTTTGAAAACGTTTGACAGTTAACAAAGATTTTTTTTTCTTCTTTTTGAATTGGACAAATAAATGGTTCTTGCCAACCAGTACCCCAAGAAATTGGCACGTGACCACTACCACTGGTATGGATTGAACTTGTACCCTTTACCCTTGGCCAAGCCCTAGGACAAACCTTGTATGTGTATTCTCATCCTCACAACTCTGAAATGTAAGGACTATTATTATCCCTATTTTATGAACAAGGAAGCAGAATTTGGAGAGATTGAGTAACAACTGAGAAGGGAACTCAGCCCTGGTGTTACCCAGGCTGAGCTCTAACCATCCATCATACTGAGGCTACAGCAGAAGATGTCCTGCACGTTTTAAGGAAACCAGTCCTTATGAAGGGGTTGTAGGGGCAGAACGTGTGATACCTTTTCTCAGTCATCATAAGTGTCACAGCCAACAATCCTATGACAAAAGACAGGTTAGCAAGAGAAAAGCATAACAAATCTACTTAATTAAAGTTTGTTTGTTTATTTGTTTGTTTGAGATGGAGTCTCGCTCTGTCATCCAGGCTGGAATGCAGTGGCGTGATCTCGGCTCACTGCAACCTCCGCCTTCCAGGTACAAGCAATTCTCCTGCCTCAGCCTCCCAAGTAGCTGGAATTACAGATTTGCACGCTTGGCTAATTTTTGTATTTTCAGCAAAGATGGGTTTTCACCATGTTAGCCAAGCTGGTCTCAAACTCCTGACCTCAGATGATCCTCCCGCCTCAGCCACCCAAAGTGCTGGGATTACAGGCATGAGACACCCCACCCAGCCAAAACTGTCTATTTTTATGCTTACATTCCATGAAGAATGGGCAGCCTTGTAGAAATGTGACTGGACAAAAGGGTATGATCTCATGGTAATAGACTGAGGAGGAATCCCTGCAGCCCTGCCCAGATTCTTGGCCCGTCTGTATAGCATTCCTTCCTTTCAGGTATGAGGCAGGACCCCTCTGAAATGAGGGTCTTCAAGAGAGAAGGGAAAAGAGAGAGAGTGACCTTTCTAGATTGTATGGCTTGCTTTGGGAGAGAAGGGTTCTAGTTTCCATGACTCACCTTTGGGAAGAGGAATTTGGGTTTCTATGACTTCCTTTGGCGGTGGCGGCCGGGGGTGGGAAGTCAGAGACAGGAGAGTAGGAGAAGTTCAGTGAAACTTTGCTTCTGAGGCCCTCCAATCTCCTTCGGTTTAAAGCACTTAGCATGCCAAAGTGTCATACTTTGGGGTATTGCGTTCCGAGCCCAATAGGGTTGTAATTGTTTTTGCACTGCGGCCCCTTTGGAGCCTTCTCAGAATCATACTTTAAGTGCATACAATAAAATACCATGGAATTGCAAAGCAAACCAATTATATTGAAATAAGCATGAAAATATTTGGTGATGTAGTCATATACGTGCTTATTTAATGTATTAAATAACTAGGTAAAATAACTGCTGTAATTTCAAAACAATGATGAGTGTAATTGGTATTTGAGATACCTGCAGTAACTGTAACATAATATGGAAATATCTGTGATTTCTGTTGGCGACAAAGTCACAGCTCCTGCCAATATCACTGTGGTTTGTTTCCTACGTCTATTAAAGGATTTCAGTGAGAGGTTTAGTGAAAATGAAGATGTAATTTTCCTTCCCATCCAAGTTCACGGACCTCCTGCCGTCTATCAGTTTAGTAATCCTGCCTTCCAGGAAGCAGCCAAAGGTCATGGAAGGAGAGGGGGCAGCTGGGCTGAGTTCGGCTGCGTTTGGGGGCTGGCTCTAGCAGGAGCTCACTGGGTGGCCTTCCAGAGCTCACTTCCTCTCTCTGGCTCTGGTCTCTTCCTCTGTAAAAGGAGGTCCGACTTAAGCACTCTTCACAGTATCCGGTTGTGCACTTGTCCCCAGAAGTTTCTCCACTGGCTCCAGGGCTGTCTTCAGCCAATCAACAAATGTTTCATGTGGCTCACCCTGTGCGGGAAACCTGGAAACCCCTGACGGGAATCCCCGTGCTTCCCAAATGCAGAGGGGCCTCCCCTCCTGAATGTGAAGGCCAGCAAAAACCCCAAGAGAAACTACTAGGAATATCTTCCTCTCCCTCAACTCCCTGCATTCTGGAGCCAGGGCATTTGCACTTTGAAATTCTTTCTCATTGATTCTGTACCCAATGGAACCCGGGTTAAGTAAGAGGAGGGAGTATATAATCCAGGTTGAGTCAAGGCAGTAAACACTGGAGAAGATAAATAACAATGCGAGGGGCAGAGAATGGGCCCTGGAAGGAGTGATTAATTACCAAACACCCGGTTCCAAAAACAAGCGGGCTGCAGCAAGAGGGAGAGATCTGAGGAGTCAGACCCCATGTCCAGAAGGCTTTTTGCAAACGAAAGGGCTAGTGACGAGCCCTGAAAGCTGGCAAGGCATGAACTGGCCAAGGGGAGGGTGCCAGATGGCAAAGGTCAGTAAGTCAGGTTCCAGGGCACGTCTCTCAACCAGCACCACCGCAGGCCTCAGACCTGGCTGCACAACAGAATCACCAAGTTGTTGTTGTTATTTTGTTGTTGTTGTTGTTGTTGCTGTTTTCAAACGGAGTTTTGCTCTGTTGCCCAGGCTGGAGTGCAATGGCACGATCTGGGCTCACTGCAACCTCCACCTCCCAGGTTCAAGCGAATCTCTCACCTCAGCCTCCTGAGTAGCTGGGATTACAGGCGCCCACCACCGCACCTGGCTAATTTTTGTATTTTTAGTAGAGACGGGTTTCACCATATTGGCCAGGCTGCTCTCGAACTCCTGACCTCAAGTCATCCACCTGCCTCAGCCTCCCAAAGTGCTGGGATTACAGTCGTGAGCCACTGTGCCCGGCCTGTTGTTGTGGTTTTTGAAGCTAGCAATGCCTGGGTTCCATCCTCAGAGATTTGGATTCAATTTAAGTGAGTGGGAGCCCAGGTATGAAGGATTTTTTAAAAGCTCCCAGAGGATTCTTTTTTTTTATTTTTTTTATTTTTTTTT
>NW_016827924.1:218528-224774 GCF_001698545.2 Rhinopithecus bieti
TTTTAGTAGAGACGGGGTTTCACCGTGTTAGCCAGGATGGTCTCGATCTCCTGACCTTGTGATCCGCCCGTCTCGGCCTCCCAAAGTGCTGGGATTCTAAAGCTGAGCTAGGACTACAGACCCCTGCAGGTGGTAAAGTCCCCAAAGCAGCCAGCCGGGAAAACAACGTTTTTCTTCCATCCTGCAGGCCGTGGGCAGGGCACTCCCTGGGCAAGGTGGCTCTCAAAGGCAGAAACCTGCAGGGGAGCCCTGGGGTCAAAAGGGGGAGGGCTATGGGAGATGAGAAGCTGGATCTGTGGACTCTCTGAAGTAAGACTGCCCTTCCCCGCCCTCGCTGGCGTTGGCCAGTGTAGACACCTGCTGCTGCGTCTTTTTCCCTTTCACTCAACAAAAACATATATAAAACATCTGCGAGGGCCAGAGCATCTGGTCCCAGGGCTGTGGCAGATATAAAAGGATCTGCATAGTCTAGCCTCACCTGCCAGTATGCAGGAGCAAAATGCCACAAAGGCATTATTCCCATTATTCCACCTCTCGGTTGCGCCGCTGGTCAAAGGTTCCCACACCTGAAATCCCAGAGAGGCCCCCCAGGTGCCCAACCTTGAGCCCTCCAACCATGCACTGGTGATTGGGGGAGGCCTCCTGAGACCTCTGTTTATGGGGTACCCAGAGCCTTCAGGGTGGCAAGGCCTTGGTCAGAGACAGCATGAGTTTCAGGACCGGGGTGTGTGGGGAGAATCATTGCTTTTCCTGCTTTGTCTCTACTTTATTATCAAGGTACGATTCCAGCATTCGCCCCAAGCCCCACATATTCATGTTTTCAACAAATATTGAGGTCCCACTGAGAGATGGGCACTGAACTAAAAGCATGGCAAGAAAGAAAATGACTTTTGGCAGGGCACAGTGGCTCACGCCTGTAATCCCAGCACTTTGGGAGGCTAAGGCAGCCGGATCACTTGAGGTCAGGAGTTCTAGACCAGCCTAGCCAACATAGTGAAACCCCATCTGGACTAAAAATACAAAAATTAGCCGGGCGTGGTGTCATGCACCTGTAGTCCCAGCTAGTCAGGAGGCTGAGGCAGGAGAGTCGCTTTAACTGGGGAGATGAGAGGTTACAGTGAGCCCAGATCGTGCCACTGCACTCCAGCCTGCGTGACAGCACGAGTCTAAAAAAAAAAAGAAGAAGAAGAAGAAAGAAACAAACAAAACAGATTTAAAAATCCCTGCCCTCGTGGCAGCTGCCATTCTGGTGGGAGAAGAAAAGCCAGAAGCAAGACAACCAAGTAAACTATATAGCATGTCAGATGGTAATGAGTGCCAAGGTGTACAAGTAAACAGGAGGGGAGGATAGAGAGTATATGGTAGGGGAAAGGCAGAGCCAAGGAAATCCTCCCCAGAAGCTGACATCTGCACAAAGACCTGAAGGGAAGGACTGAAGGCATTACCTGGGGGGAGGAGCTTTCTAGGCAGAGGGAGGAGCATTCCAGGCAGGGGAGGAACAAGTGCAAAGGCCCTGAGGCAAAAGTAGGCAGAGGCAGGCTTGCCATGTTCCAGGTAGTGTGACTGGAGGGGAGGGAGCAAGGAGGAGGGAATAGAGGTTGAGGTCAGACAGGCGATGGGAACTAGGTCATGTAGGCCTTACAGGACACTGTGTTTCAGTCAGTGCTGCTTTTACTCTGAATAAGCTGGGAAATTGCAAGGGTTTTGAGCTGAGGAATGATATGACATGACAGGGGCACACTGGCTTCTTCACTGAAACTCAACTTCAGGGGGCAGGAGTGAAGCAGAGAGGCCAGAGAGATGTCATCAACAGAGAGAGCCAGGCTCACCCAGACTGGTGGCAGGTAACCATGAAAACAGTCTGGGAGTGGGATTTTTTGGTTTGGTTTGGTTTGGTACAAAAATAGCGACAGGGTCTCACTATGTTGCCGAGGCTGGTCTGAAACTCCTGGGCTCAAGGGATCCTCTTGTCTCAGCCTCCCAAAGTGCTGGGATTACAGGCGTGAGCCAACAACCCCAACCTAGGAGTGTTTTGATGGTAAGACCAACAGGCATTACTAACAACCAGATGTCGATTATAAAAGAGGGGAGAGGCCGGGAGCATTGGTTCATGCCTCTAATCCCAGCATTTTGGGAGGCCGAAGTGGGCAGATCACTTGATCTCAGGAGTTCAACACCAGCCTGGGCAACATGGTGAAACCCCAGGATATGGTTTGGCTGTGTCCCCACCTAAATCTCATCTTGAGCTGTAGTTCCTATAATCCCCATATGTTGTGGGTGGGACCAGGTAGAGATCACTGAATCATGGGGGCAGTTACCTCCATGCTGTTCTCCTGATAGAGAGTTAGTTCTCACGAGATCTGATGGTTTTGTAAAGGGCTTCCCCCTTCGCTGGGCACTCATTCTCTCCCCTGCCACTCTGTGAAGAGGTGCCTTCTGCCATGATTGTAAGTTTCCTGAGGCCTCCCCAGACACACGGAACTGTGAGTCAATTAAACCTCTTTCCTTTATCAATTACCCGGTCTCAAGTATTTCTTCAGAGCAGTGTGAGAACAGACTAATACCCCCTGTCTCTACCAAAAAATACAAAAATTAGCTGGGCGTGGTGGTGCACACCTGTAGTCCCAGCTACTTGAGGGGCCGAGGAGGGAGGATCACTTGAGCCCAGAAGGTCGAGGCTGCAGTGACCTATGAATGTGCCACTGCACTCCAGCCTGGGTGACAGAGCAAGACCCTGTCTCAAAATGAAAGAGAGAAGAAAGAAAGAAAGAAAGAAAGAAAGAAAGAAAGAAAGAAAGAAAGAAAGAAAGAAAGAAAGAAAGAAAGGAAGGAAGGAAGGAAGGAAGGAAGGAAGGAAGGAAGGAAGGAAGGAAGAGAGGAGAGTGATGGGGGATTTTGAGGGCAAGGGTTTGCGCCTTCAAATCAGGAAGAAGTAGCTGCATACTGAGATGGAGAGGGGGTTATGGATTGGAGAGGTGCAACAGGGAGGGAGACAGTGGGAGACGTTTGAGGAACCTCTCCAGCACTTGGTATGGGAGATGTGAAGGAAGCTGAACAGGCAGTTGGGCAGTTTTACATGTACTGTTTCTGAGCCTCCAACCCTAAACGGTACCCCCCTATCCTGCGTAGGGCAACTACTGTTCCATGCCACTCCATCCTCTGGAGCCTTTATCCTCTCCCTCCACCAAAGAGAAACAAATCCACCAAGCTTGCCAGCTCCTGGAAATACTGGAGACCCTTGTCACCTGAGGTCAATCCACATGGGGAAAGCCCACTTACAGTGAACCAACTGAAATAGAGACCAAAGTTTCCAAGTAAATACAGGGGAAAAAATTGAACTGGGACTTGATCTCAAAATGACACTTGAATCATAAAATAAGTTATTTTGATCTCATTTATATGTGGAATCTAAAAAAGTCGAACTCATAGAAACAGAATGGGCTGGACACTGTGGCTCACGCCTATAATCCCAGTACTCTGAGTGACCAGGACTGGCAGATCACCTGAGGTGAAAAGTTTGAGACCCGCCTGGCCAACATGGTGAAACCCCATCTCTCCCACGTCTACTAAAAAAAAAAAAAAAAAAAAAAAAAATTAGCTGGGCCCAGTGGTGGGCACCTGTAATCCTAGCTACTCAGGTGGCTGAGGCAAGAGAATCTCTTGAACCCAGGGGCAGAGGTTGCAGTGAGCCAAGATTGCACCACTGCACTCCAACCTCGGCGACAGAGCAAGACTTCATCTCAAAAATAAACAGAGTAGAATGGTGGCTGCCAAGGACTGGGGCATGGGGTAAATGGGATGTTGGTCAAAGGGTACAGTTTCAGTTATGAAGGATGAATAAGTTCTGGAGATCTAATATACAGAATGATGACTATAGTTAATAATACTGTATTGTATAAATTTGCTAAGAGAATAAATATCAAGTGTTCTCACCACACACAAAATGGTAACTATGTGAGGTGATGGATGTGTCAATTAGCTTGATTGTCCTAATTATTTCGCAATGTATACATACATCAAACATTGTATAGCTCAAATATATATAATTTTTGTGTTGAACCATACTTCACAGAAGCTGGGGAAAAAATAAGTCATTTCATATTTAAGAAAATGGAGTTTCTAAGTGCAACTGTGCACCACTTAGCAGTAACAAAGTGCTAACAAGTTTTGTTGGGAGTTCAAAGCTTTTCTTTCTCCCGACCAAATCATCTAGAGACAGAACAGCCTCCAATTCACCCTTGACTTTCACACACTATCATAAAGAGGGTCATTTTGGCAAAAAGGTTCAAGGCCTTCATCAGCTATCCCAAGGGTCTCTCTTGATTCTTTGTTCTTCAAAGGGTCCACTTTTGGAAATTCCCATCATGCCTCCTGCCTATGGATCGTCTCTTTGGCTGAGAACTGAGCTAACTCACTCAAGATCCCAATTAGTGACTCCTCGTGAGATGGAAGTAATTCTCCAGCATCGTCCTCATTTGACTTCAGAAAATCCAGCAGTTCAGGACTTCATAGTTGCACCGCACCGTATTGGGCTGTGGTCTGCTTCCTGGCAATTGAAGGGCAGGACGTAGGTAGCTGATAAGGAAGGAGGGAAGGATGTCTGCGTGGAGGCAAATTTCATGCAAAATTCATTACTGAATATTTCTGTAATATGACAATTTCTGCTTTCCTAGCCAACCACACAACTGCAGAGATCCAGAGAGCTACCGTTTGAGGAATAAGGAACCCTGTACATAGCCAAGAGCATTCTAAAATCCCCAGACCTGAATCCTACTTCTGACTCTGCTAGGACACCTCAGGAGTTACCATCTAAGACGGAAAAAGATGCACAGAAGTTTCCCATTCGACAGCTACGATTCTACAACCCCAAAGTCTTTCTAAACCACAGGCTGCATTTTCCATTTTGTTTTGCTGTGTTTTCCTTCGCGCGCCTAACTCCGGAGGCAGAGTTCTGCCCCTACAAAGCCACATTCATGTCATCATTCCAAAACTCACAACTCCTGAAAACTTTGAGGAATGTTATTAGCCCCTGTAGGCCATAAGGGCTGTTTCCAGGGTAACAGCAACTCCACACTAAAGAAGAAAGGCATTTCCCTTCTTATGCTCCTCTCGGAGTTCAGGCCACCGCAGAGAAACCCATGCCCCGAGCCTGAGGGACACTTCCTGTGGCCTTTATGCAACCAGCCCAGCACCCACCCCGAGGACACACAGCCAGCCCCTGTGCACTGGAAGGCCACGCTTCCTGCCTCTGATATCTCATGTTGATCTCCTGCCATAAATCTACCCATGCCTGTTCGTCAGCACGTCCCAATCTGTGGTCTGGAAAAGTCAGCATAGATGTGAGAGGAACTCCTGCACAGGCGTTTGTTTTTCCAGCCGCCTGGCTTTTGTTTTGAGCAAGGTGGAAATGAAAACTGTCTCTAAGGGAGAGAACGCTCCTTCCAGGTGCTTGAGTGATTCCGGGCCCAGAGAGCTTAACCGTGCCCCTTGCACCTTGGCCTGGGTCCTTCTTGACTGAATAAGACACATTTCCGCCATCTAATAAAGAAACTTGGAAATGAGGAAGGAGGCCAGCAGGGGACATCTTGGATGCCCTGTCCATGTAAGGCTTTCTCCCCAGTGTTGGTTGGCTTTCCTGATTGCCTAATCCAGACAGGCCCCGGCAGGGACCCCTGAAGGCGGACCACATTGAGCTGGGTGAGAGATCCCCCGTGAGACTCAAGACATATCCAGTTCAAGAACAGGGCTCAAAAGCTTATGGGGCTAAGGCAGGTCATGGCCACAGGGTCTCTCTACCAGATCCCCTCCCCCATCTCTGTGTGCCCCACAACTCCTGCACCCATCCACACACTACTAAGCCTTGCATTTACTTGCAAGTGTCTTGAGACATGGCTGAAAAAAAAAAAAAGCTGTTTTTGCCAATGACACTGATCTTCCCTGATTCATAATGGAGTCAGACATTCGAATTCCTCCTGGGGACAGAAGGAGAAGTGACTAACAGGAAGTCCTTGGGATTGTGAGATTTACCCTTGAGAATGGAAGAGCACAGTGGAGAAAAAAATGAACGCATGTAACAAAATTAGCGGCAAGTGCAAGGCCGGACAGCACTATTGAAGCTCAGCAGCAATTCAGGGAAGGGAACTACCGGGGTAGGTTGACTTGCGGCAGAGAGGGTGTTCTTGGGGGTGGGGCAAGGTGGGGAAGAGCTGAGGCTAAAGCCTTTTTTTTTTTTTTTTTTTTTTTTAA